>NW_024061712.1:35000-97759 GCF_016432855.1 Salvelinus namaycush | reverse complement strand
CTGAAGGGCTCTAACTGAACAGCTCCAACTGAAGGGCTCTAACTGAACAGCTCTAACTGAAGGGCTCCAACTGAAGGGATCCAACTGAACAGCTCCAACAAAAGGGCTCCAACTGAAGGGCTCTAACTGAACGGCTCTAACTGAAGGGCTCTAACTGAAGGGCTCCAACAGAAGAGTTCTAACTGAAGGGCTCCAACAGAAGGGCTCTAACTGAAGGGCTCTAACTGAAGGGCTCCAACAGAAGGGCTATAACTGAAGGGCTCCAACTGAAGGGCTCCAACTGAAGGGCTCTAACTGAAGGGCTCTAACTGAAGGGCTCCAACTGAAGGGCTCCAACTGAAGGGCTCCAACAGAAGGGCTCTAACTGAAGGGCTCTAACTGAAGGGCTCCAACAGAAGGGCTCTAACAGAAGGGCTCTAACTGAAGGGCTCTAACTGAAGGGCTCTAACAGAAGAGTTCTAACTGAACGGCTCTAACAGAAGGGCTCCAACAGAAGGGCTCTAACAGAAGGGCTCCAACTGAAGGGCTCCAACTGAAGGGCTCCAACAGAAGAGTTCTAACTGAAGAGTTCTAACTGAAGGGCTCTAACAGAAGGGCTCCAACTGAAGGGCTATAACAGAAGGGCTCCAACTGAAGGGCTCCAACTGAAGGGCTCCAACAGAAGAGTTCTAACTGAAGAGTTCTAACTGAAGGGCTCTAACAGAAGGGCTCCAACTGAAGGGCTCTAACTGAAGGGCTCCAACTGAAGGGCTCCAACTGAAGGGCTCCAACTGAAGGGCTCCAACTGAAGGGCTCTAACTGAAGGGCTCCAACAGAAGGGCTCCAACAGAAGGACTCCAACTGAACGGCTCTAACTGAAGGGCTCTAACTGAAGGGCTCTAACAGAAGAGTTCTAACTGAACGGCTCTAACAGAAGAGTTCTAACTGAACGGCTCTAACTGAAGGGCTCCAACAGAAGAGTTCTAACAGAAGGGCTCTAACTGAAGGGCTCCAACTGAAGGGCTCCAACTGAAGGGCTCCAACTGAAGGGCTCTAACTGAACGGCTCTAACTGAAGGGCTCTAACTGAAGGGCTCTAACTGAAGGGCTCCAACTGAAGGGCTCTAACTGAAGGGATATAACGGAACGGCTCTAACTGAACGGCTCTAACTGAACAGCTCCAACTGAAGGGCTCTAACTGAACAGCTCTAACTGAAGGGCTCCAACTGAAGGGATCCAACTGAACAGCTCCAACAAAAGGGCTCCAACTGAAGGGCTCTAACTGAACGGCTCTAACAGAAGGGCTCTAACTGAAGGGCTCTAACAGAAGGGCTCTAACTGAAGGGCTCTAACTGAAGGGCTCTAACTGAAGGGCTCTAACAGAAGAGTTCTAACTGAACGGCTCTAACTGAAGGGCTCCAACAGAAGAGTTCTAACTGAAGGGCTCCAACTGAAGGGCTCCAACTGAAGGGCTCCAACTGAAGGGCTCCAACTGAAGGGCTCCAACTGAAGAGTTCTAACTGAACGGCTCTAACTGAAGGGCTCTAACAGAAGGGCTCTAACAGAAGGGCTCTAACTGAAGGGCTCCAACTGAAGGGATCCAACTGAAGGGCTCTAACTGAAGGGATATAACTGAACGGCTCTAACTGAAGGGCTCTAACTGAAGGGCTCTAACTGAACAGCTCCAACTGAAGGGCTCTAACTGAACAGCTCTAACTGAAGGGCTCTAACTGAAGGGCTCCAACTGAAGGGATCCAACTGAACAGCTCCAACAGAAGGGCTCCAACTGAAGGGCTCTAACTGAACGGCTCTAACAGAAGGGCTCCAACTGAAGGGCTCTAACTGAACAGCTCTAACTGAAGGGCTCCAACTGAAGGGCTCTAACTGAACAGCTCCAACTGAAGGGCTCTAACTGAAGGGCTCTAACAGAAGGGCTCTAACTGAAGGGCTCTAACTGAAGGGCTCTAACAGAAGGGCTCCAACTGAAGGGCTCTAACTGAACAGCTCTAACTGAAGGGCTCCAACTGAAGGGCTCTAACTGAACAGCTCCAACTGAAGGGCTCTAACTGAAGGGCTCCAACTGAAGGGCTCTAACTGAAGGGCTCTAACTGAACAGCTCCAACTGAAGGGCTCTAACTGAACAGCTCTAACTGAAGGGCTCTAACTGAAGGGCTCCAACTGAAGGGCTCCAACTGAAGGGCTCTAACAGAAGGGCTCTAACTGAAGGGCTCTAACTGAAGGGCTCCAACTGAAGGGCTCCAACAGAAGAGTTCTAACTGAAGAGTTCTAACTGAAGGGCTCTAACAGAAGGGCTCCAACTGAAGGGCTCTAACAGAAGGGCTCCAACTGAAGGGCTCCAACTGAAGGGCTCCAACTGAAGGGCTCCAACAGAAGGGCTCTAACTGAAGGGCTCCAACTGAAGGGCTCCAACTGAAGGGCTCCAACTGAAGGGCTCCAACTGAAGAGCTCCAACTGAAGGGCTCTAACTGAAGGGCTCTAACTGAAGGGCTCCAACAGAAGGGCTCCAACAGAAGGACTCCAACTGAACGGCTCTAACTGAAGGGCTCTAACTGAAGGGCTCTAACAGAAGAGTTCTAACTGAACGGCTCTAACAGAAGAGTTCTAACTGAACGGCTCTAACTGAAGGGCTCCAACAGAAGAGTTCTAACAGAAGGGCTCCAACTGAAGGGCTCCAACTGAAGGGCTCCAACTGAAGGGCTCCAACTGAAGGGCTCTAACTGAACGGCTCTAACTGAAGGGCTCTAACTGAAGGGCTCTAACTGAAGGGCTCCAACTGAAGGGCTCTAACTGAAGGGATATAACGGAACGGCTCTAACTGAACGGCTCTAACTGAACGGCTCTAACTGAAGGGCTCTAACTGAACAGCTCCAACTGAAGGGCTCTAACTGAACAGCTCTAACTGAAGGGCTCCAACTGAAGGGATCCAACTGAACAGCTCCAACAAAAGGGCTCCAACTGAAGGGCTCTAACTGAACGGCTCTAACAGAAGGGCTCTAACTGAAGGGCTCTAACTGAAGGGCTCTAACTGAAGGGCTCCAACTGAAGGGCTCTAACTGAAGGGATATAACGGAACGGCTCTAACTGAACGGCTCTAACTGAACGGCTCTAACTGAAGGGCTCTAACTGAACAGCTCCAACTGAAGGGCTCTAACTGAACAGCTCTAACTGAAGGGCTCCAACTGAAGGGATCCAACTGAACAGCTCCAACAAAAGGGCTCCAACTGAAGGGCTCTAACTGAACGGCTCTAACTGAAGGGCTCTAACTGAAGGGCTCTAACAGAAGGGCTCTAACTGAAGGGCTCTAACTGAAGGGCTCTAACTGAAGGGCTCTAACAGAAGAGTTCTAACTGAACGGCTCTAACTGAAGGGCTCCAACAGAAGAGTTCTAACTGAAGGGCTCCAACTGAAGGGCTCCAACTGAAGAGTTCTAACTGAACGGCTCTAACTGAACGGCTCTAACTGAAGGGCTCTAACAGAAGGGCTCTAACAGAAGGGCTCTAACTGAAGGGCTCCAACTGAAGGGATCCAACTGAAGGGATATAACTGAACGGCTCTAACTGAAGGGCTCTAACTGAAGGGCTCTAACTGAGGGCTCTAACTGAACAGCTCCAACTGAAGGGCTCTAACTGAACAGCTCTAACTGAAGGGCTCCAACTGAAGGGATCCAACTGAACAGCTCCAACAAAAGGGCTCCAACTGAAGGGCTCTAACTGAACGGCTCTAACAGAAGGGCTCTAACTGAAGGGCTCTAACTGAAGGGCTCTAACTGAAGGGCTCTAACTGAAGGGCTCTAACTGAAGGGCTCTAACTGAGGGCTCTAACTGAACAGCTCCAACTGAAGGGCTCTAACTGAACAGCTCTAACTGAAGGGCTCTAACTGAAGGGCTCCAACTGAAGGGATCCAACTGAACAGCTCCAACAGAAGGGCTCCAACTGAAGGGCTCTAACTGAACGGCTCTAACAGAAGGGCTCTAACTGAAGGGCTCTAACAGAAGGGCTCTAACTGAAGGGCTCTAACTGAAGGGCTCTAACAGAAGGGCTCCAACTGAAGGGCTCTAACTGAACAGCTCTAACTGAAGGGCTCTAACTGAAGGGCTCTAACTGAAGGGCTCTAACAGAAGGGCTCCAACTGAAGGGCTCTAACTGAACAGCTCTAACTGAAGGGCTCCAACTGAAGGGCTCTAACTGAACAGCTCCAACTGAAGGGCTCTAACTGAAGGGCTCTAACTGAAGGGCTCCAACTGAAGGGCTCTAACTGAAGGGCTCTAACTGAACAGCTCCAACTGAAGGGCTCTAACTGAACAGCTCTAACTGAAGGGCTCTAACTGAAGGGCTCTAACTGAAGGGCTCCAACTGAAGGGCTCTAACAGAAGGGCTCTAACTGAACAGCTCTAACTGAAGGGCTCCAACTGAAGGGCTCTAACTGAACAGCTCTAACTGAAGGGCTCCAACTGAAGGGCTCTAACTGAAGGGCTCCAACTGAAGGGCTCCAACTGAAGAATTCTAACAGAAGAGTTCTAACTGAAGGGCTCTAACTGAAGGGCTCTAACTGAAGGGCTCTAACTGAAGGGCTCTAACTGAAGGGCTCTAACTGAAGGGCTCTAACTGAAGAAGACAGTGAATGTTTCTGAGTGGCAGAGTTACAGTTTTGACTTAAATCTACTTGTCTAGCAATGATCAACAACCAACTTGGCAGAACTTTAAGAATTTTGAAAATAATAATGGGCAAATGTTGCACAATCCAGGTGTGTAAAGTTCTTAGAGACTTACCCAGAAAGACTCACCGCTGTAATCGCTGCCAAAGGTGCTTCTACAAAGTATTGACTCAGGGGTGTGAATACTTGTGTAAATGAGATATTTCTGTATTTAATTATAAATACATTTGCTAAAAATATCTAAAAACATGTTTTCACTTTGTCATAATGGGCTATTGTGTGTAAATTGGTGCAAAAACAAAAACATATGTACTCCATTTAGATTTCAGGGTATAACACAACAAAATGTGTAATAAGTCAAGGGGTATGAATCCTTAAGGCACTGCCAAAATCACAAAGTATCCCTTTAAATGGTTCTATGCAGTTTAATTTTTTTTTTGTAATAGTGATGTGCGAGTTGACTCATAACCCACAGTGGGTTGAATAAAGAGAAAACGATGCCTTAAAAAATTCATAAATGTATCATTCTTGTGCAATTTATATTTATATATCTATCTATATACTGTATATATTATATATTTATATTTATAGGCTACATTGAGGGTTTTCTTTCACAGTTTTAACTGAATTATAATATTTAGATTTATTTATTTAATTAATCTTTATTTAACTAGGGAAGTCAGTTAAGAACAAATTCTTATTTACAATGACGGATTACCCCGGGCCAAACCCGGAGGACGCTGGGCCAACTGTACACTGAATTTAGACTACCAAACGCCTATCTAAACCCAATCATCATCTGTTCAAATAAGTTACTAAATATAGTGAGTTTGTAAACATTCTTTGTGAAATGGGCTTTTAAACGATGTGAAATGTTGAAATGTTTGATGTATGTTCATTTTAAAGTGGGGTTAAAATTCATGAGCATCTGTATGATTGTAGCATGATAAACTAAAGAAAAAAATACATTTTCATCACGTTTTTGACATTTATATGTTTACTTTTTTGATAATACTAACATTAATAGACCAAAATACCAAACACATCTCAAAGTGGATATATAAATGGATAAATGTAATTTCAGCCTGTGATGCCTGGCCTTAACTCCTCTGTGGTGAAAGTGCCCAATCAATTTACAAATATACAGGGGACAGATTGGAGTGGCAGCATGTCTTAAACCTTAAATGGTTGAGCATTTTGTCATGTCCTTTCGGTCTGTTTTGCCCTGTAGTCGCTACCCGTTTGGAAGACGTTGTTAAGGCCTGTAGAAGTGCAAGTGATATAAAAACACGAAATATTCATTAATACGCTGTAATGTGTAAACACTTTACTTAGCTAGCACCAATAATATGTAATTACAGGAAAAACTGTGAAATACAAACCCCTCCCCTCAATGAATTTCATTCATCCATTAATGCCAATTACAGTAGCATTTACTTGTCTTTTCTTTTACAGTAATGATACAGTCAACTTTACAGTATTTTACTGTGTGTCGTTACACATTACTTTCTTTGATACCGTATATATATATTACAGTTGTTGTACTGTAATATTAAATACAGAATGTTACTTGCCTATAAATTGCTGTCAAATTCATGGTAACACCTTTACAGTGTAATCATTACCCCTTTACAGTGTAGTCATTACTCCTTTACAGTGTAGTCATTACCCCTTTATACTGTAGTCATTACCCCTTTACAGTGTAGTCATTACTCCTTTACAGTCATAGTCATTACCCCTTTACAGTGTGGTCATTACTCCTTTACAGTGTAGTCATTACCCCTTTACAGTGTAGTCAAAGAGCCCCTGTCAACTGACGCTGAGGTCTATCAACTCCTGCAGAATAGAAGTTAGAGGTGTATTCCCCATGTTAAGCCCTAACCCCAAACGCAATAGCCTAAAGAGCCCCATCAACATATACTACCGGTTCTGATAGAATGGAACCGATTCACTCACCTCTGCGAGCACCGTATCCTGCTGATCCTGGCTCAAAGTAAAATTCCCTTGGTGCAGCGGGCTGCTCCGTAACACGGTGATATGTAAGGTAAGAAGTAGAAGTCCTAAAAGCAACAAGAGTTCTGCCGCCAATCGAACCATTCTTTTCACCTGACCGGTTTTTGGTCCCTGCGGTGTGGCAGGGGGTCCTCCGCCAGCTCCTCCCGCTGCAGACACTCCCAGCTCCGGATCCGCTGCGGGCGAGGAGCCGCAACACCACTTCGGAGCCACTTCTGGATTCAGAATTACAATTTTAAGGGGAAAGGGTGGGGGGGGGGGGGGGGGGGAGAGGAGAATAGAGGAATCAAGAAAACAAATCGGTCAAAATGTCAAGTTTGGGACCACGTGGTTATGTTAGGTTCATTAACATGGAGAGAGCGGTGGAGAGCGGTCTTCAAGTGGAACAAAAAGTGGGTTCGGATTCAATGTGTAAAAACGATCAAAGTTAAAGGTCCATACAGCGAGATTCAGGTTTCCTTTGGTATCCCCGTGGATGATGTGCTACTTCTATGTCGGCGTGGGTCTCCAAAGTTATTTTTCCAAATGCTGTCAGGGCGACGGTGTAAAACTGCCCATGGGTAAAGTAATGAAATAATTTGTTGCGCCCAACGTGTATACTATGTTAAAAACATGTAGTCTAACGCGTGTTGCCCTCCAGGTAGAGTCTTCTATCAAGAGACTTGCTGCTCAGTTCCAGCCCGGTGTTTCCGGCGCCACGTTCTCCACCTTTTTTTTAACCAGAATTAAACCTTTTCCTCGCCTTACAATCAAACCGTCTTGCTCTCTTGTCTCTCATCTGTGGTACGCAGGACTCCTTGGTTTTGATATGTTGGACACATTCTCCCTCCCGCCCATTATCTGGGCTATCATCTTTCCAAAAAGGTCATATTGAATTCGCACAGGCGATTAACGCGTTGGTGTGGTACACCTTTGGCACACCATCACACCACCCCCCAAAAAAGTGGATCTCCCGAAAAAAAAACGACTAGTTTGATGAGTTCTCCCTTTCAAGCACAACCATTATCCATCCAGTCGCAAATCCAGACATGCTGTTGGCTTTTCTCTGCAGTATAAAACCAGTAGCTTTCCGATCCAAGCGTCAAGTGCGTCCCTCAACTCTCACCGTGTCCAAAAAGTGTAAACCAAACGACAGTCTGTCCACACTATATACACGCTGTTTTTCTCTCACAGCACTTTCCTGTAGGCGAAAGTGTTTTATACGCCCCTCTTCTGGTTTGCTGTCAAGCCCCCCCCCCCCCCCCCCCTCGTTTCTTAATTTAACCCTTTCTATCCTTTCAGCGCCGGTGACACGGGAGGGACGGTGGCAATGCAACTCACCATGGCGCGAATAACAGGCAAGCCACAGTCAACCCACTGGACGCTCTGTAGCCCGGCATCTGCACATGTGCTCGATGTTATTGCATGAACTGAACATATTGACTTTAAAAGTGAAAATATTACAAATTATATACGATACATTGAAGATATTAGGCTACATTAGCAAAATGAATTGTGTCGCCAGACTTCTAGGCTACAGTGGGTGACTGACTGACCCTGTTACTGCCAGGTTACAGTGGGTGACTGACTGACTCTGTTATTGCCAGGCTACAGTGGGTGATTGACTGACTCTGTTACTGCCAGGCTACAGTGGGTGACTGACTGAGTCTGTTACTGCCAGGCTACAGTGGGTGATTGAATGACTCTGTTTCTGCCAGGCTACAGTGGGTGACTGACTGACCCTGTTACTGCCAGGCTACAGTGGGTGACTGACTGAGTCTGTTACTGCCAGGCTACAGTGGGTGATTGAATGACTCTGTTTCTGCCAGGCTACAGTGGGTGACTGACTGACCCTGTTACTGCCAGGCTACAGTGGGTGACTGACTGACTCTGTTTCTGCCAGGCTACAGTGGGTGACTGACCCTGTTACTGCCAGGCTACAGTGGGTGACTGACTGACTCTGTTTCTGCCAGGCTACAGTGGGTGACTGACTCTGTTTCTGCCAGGCTACAGTGGGTGACTGACTGACCCTGTTACTGCCAGGCTACAGTGGGTGACTGACTGACTCTGTTATTGCCAGGCTACAGTGGGTGACTGACCCTGTTACTGCCAGGCTACAGTGGGTGACTGACTGACTCTGTTTCTGCCAGGCTACAGTGGGTGACTGACTCTGTTTCTGCCAGGCTACAGTGGGTGACTGACTGACCCTGTTACTGCCAGGCTACAGTGGGTGACTGACTGACCCTGTTACTGCCAGGCTACAGTGGGTGACTGACTGACCCTGTTACTGCCAGGCTACAGTGGGTGACTGACTGAGTCTGTTACTGCCAGGCTACAGTGGGTGACTGACCCTGTTACTGCCAGGCTACAGTGGGTGACTGACTGAGTCTGTTACTACCAGGCTACAGTGGGTGACTGACTGACACTGCTGTTTACATGTGTGTCTATTTCCTGCTGATCTGCACACCATGGTGAAAGGTGTGGCTGCTTTTGCACCTCAGCAAGACAAATGGTGTGTGAGAGACTGATCACCTTTAAAGCACTATGTTTGTTTATTGCCCTCTTCAAAGGGCCGGACCACTGTGGTGTCAGGTTGTATAGCCGGTAGGATTTCCTCTCAGTTCCCCGATAGCACACTTCTCTAAAACAAATGGTCACTTTATCAGACCGTGCGGAAAGATCACTTTATGTAGGCTACCCAGGCATATTGTATTGTATTCTATTCTCATTCTCATTCTCATGCTTCCATGATACAGTCTAGTCCATATAAACATATTGTATTCTATTCCCATGCTTCCATGATACAGTCTAGTCCATATAAACATATTGTATTCTATTCTCATGCTTCCATGATACAGTCTAGTCCATATAAACATATTGTATTCTATTCTCATGCTTCCATGATACAGTCTAGTCCATATAAACATATTGTATTCCATTCTCATGCTTCCATGATACAGTCTAGTCCATATAAACATATTGTATTCCATTCTCATGCTTCCATGATACAGTCTAGTCCATATAAACATATTGTATTCCATTCTCATGCTTCCATGATACAGTCTAGTCCATATAAACATATTGTATTCTATTCTCATGCTTCCATGATACAGTCTAGTCCATATAAACATATTGTATTCTATTCTCATTCTCATTCTCATGCTTCCATGATACAGTCTAGTCCATATAAACATATTGTATTCCATTCTCATGCTTCCATGATACAGTCTAGTCCATATAAACATATTGTATTCCATTCTCATGCTTCCATGATACAGTCTAGTCCATATAAACATATTGTATTCTATTCTCATCCTTCCATGATACAGTCTAGTCCATATAAACATATTGTATTCTATTCCCATGCTTCCATGATACAGTCTAGTCCATATAAACATATTGTATTCTCATTCTCATGCTTCCATGATACAGTCTAGTCCATATAAACATATTGTATTCTATTCTCATCCTTCCATGATACAGTCTAGTCCATATAAACATATTGTATTCTATTCTCATGCTTCCATGATACAGTCTAGTCCATATAAACATATTGTATTCTCATTCTCATGCTTCCATGATACAGTCTAGTCCATATAAACATATTGTATTCTATTCTCATCCTTCCATGATACAGTCTAGTCCATATAAACATATTGTATTCTATTCTCATGCTTCCATGATACAGTCTAGTCCATATAAACATATTGTATTCTATTCTCATGCTTCCATGATACAGTCTAGTCCATATAAACATATTGTATTCTATTCTCATGCTTCCATGATACAGTCTAGTCCATATAAACATATTGTATTCTATTCTCATGCTTCCATGATACAGTCTAGTCCATGTAAACATATTGTATATCTATGATCTAGCCATTTGTTGTTTCTCTCTGAAGGAAAGTTGGGCCCGAGATTATACACTTGTTTCAAAGGCCAGTTTCCACCTCATCAAATCTGTCCCACTAGATTCTGCCTCTCTCTAGCCACCCATTATTCATCCTTTCCTTAGCTATCTGTTGTGATCTCTCTTTATGCTATAGGCCCAGCTTTCTCAAACATGTAGCCTACGATACCTCCATACAGCCTTCTGTCTCCTCTGCTGCTTCACCTATAGTACCTCCGTTCAGCTTCCTGTCTACTCTGCTGCTTCACCTATAGTACCTCCATACAGCTTCCTGTCTCCTCTGCTGCTTCACCTATAGTACCTCCGTTCAGCTTCCTGTCTCCTATGCTGCTTCACCTATAGTACCTCCATACAGCTTCCTGTCTCCTCTGCTGCTTCACCTATAGTACCTCCGTTCAGCTTCCTGTCTCCTATGCTGCTTCACCTATAGTACCTCCGTACAGCTTCCTGTCTCCTCTGCTGCTTCACCTGTAGGACCTCCATACAGCTTCCTGTCTCCTATGCTGCTTCACCTATAGTACCTCCATACAGCTTCCTGTCTCCTCTGCTGCTTCACCTGTAGTACCTCCATACAGCTTCCTGTCTCCTCTGCTGCTTCACCTATAGTACCTCCATACAGCTTACTGTCTCCTCTGCTGCTTCACCTATAGTACCTCCATACAGCTTCCTGTCTCCTCTGCTGCTTCACCTATAGTACCTCCATACAGCTTCCTGTCTCCTCTGCTGCTTCACCTATAGTACCTCCATACAGCTTGCTGTCCCCTCTGCTGCTTCACCTGTTGTATCTCCGTACAGCCTCCTGTCTCCTCTGCTGCTTCACCTATAGTACCTCCATATCGCCTCCTGTTTCCTCTGCTGCTTCACCTATAGTACCTCCGTACAGCTTCCTGTCTCCTCTGCTGCTTCACCTATAGTACCTCCGTACAGATTCCTGTCTCCTCTGCTGCTTCACCTATAGTACCTCCGTACAGCCTCCTGTCTCCTCTGCTGCTTCACCTGTAGGACCTCCATACAGCTTCCTGTCTCCTCTGCTGCTTCACCTATAGTACATCCATACAGCTTCCTGTCTCCTCTGCTGCTTCACCTATAGTACCTGTTTACAGCCTCCTGTCTCCTCTGCTGCTTTCCTGTAGGACCTCCATACAGCTTCCTGTCTCCTCTGCTGCTTCACCTATAGTACCTCCATACAGCTTCCTGTCTCCTCTGCTGCTTCACCTATAGTACCTCCATACAGCTTCCTGTCTCCTCTGCTGCTTCACCTATAGTACCTCCGTACAGCTTCCTGTCTCCTCTGCTGCTTCACCTGTAGGACCTCCATACAGCTTCCTGTCTCCTCTGCTGCTTCACCTATAGTACCTCCATACAGCTTCCTGTCTCCTCTGCTGCTTCACCTATAGTACGTCCATTCAGCTTCGGTCTCCTCTGCTGCTTCACCTATAGTACCTCCATACAGCCTCCTGTCTCCTCTGCTGCTTCACCTGTTGCACCTCCGTACAGCCTCCTGTCTCCTCTGCTGCTTCACCTATAGTACCTCCATATCACCTCCTGTCTCCTCTGCTGCTTCACCTATAGTACCTCCGTACAGCTTCCTGTCTCCTCTGCTGCTTCACCTGTAAGACCTCCATACAGCTTCCTGTCTCCTCTGCTGCTTCACCTGTAGTACCTCCATACAGCCTCCTGTCTCCTCTGCTGCTTCACCTATAGTACGTCCATACAGCTTCCTGTCTCCTCTGCTGCTTCACCTATAGTACCTCCGTACAGCTTCCTGTCTCCTCTGCTGCTTCACCTATAGTACCTCCATACAGCTTCCTGTCTCCTCTGCTGCTTCACCTATAGTACCTCCGTACAGCTTCCTGTCTCCTCTGCTGCTTCACCTATAGTACCTCCATACAGCTTCCTGTCTTCTCTGCTGCTTCACCTATAGTACGTCCATACAGCTTCCTGTCTCCTCTGCTGCTTCACCTATAGTACCTCCATACAGCTTCCTGTCTCCTCTGCTGCTTCACCTGTTGTACCTCCATACAGCTTCCTGTTTTCTCTGCTGCTTCACCTATAGTACGTCCATACAGCCTCCTGTCTCCTCTGCTGCTTCACCTATAGTACCTCCGTACAGCCTCCTGTCTCCTCTGCTGCTTCACCTGTAGGACCTCCATACAGCTTCCTGTCTCCTCTGCTGCTTCACCTATAGTACATCCATACAGATTCCTGTCTCCTCTGCTGCTTCACCTATAGTACCTGTTTACAGCTTCCTGTCTCCTCTGCTGCTTTCCTGTAGGACCTCCATACAGCTTCCTGTCTCCTCTGCTGCTTCACCTATAGTACCTCCATACAGCTTCCTGTCTCCTCTGCTGCTTCACCTATAGTACCTCCATACAGCTTCCTGTCTCCTCTGCTGCTTCACCTATAGTACCTCCGTACAGCTTCCTGTCTCCTCTGCTGCTTCACCTGTAGGACCTCCATACAGCTTCCTGTCTCCTCTGCTGCTTCACCTATAGTACCTCCATACAGCTTCCTGTCTCCTCTGCTGCTTCACCTATAGTACGTCCATTCAGCTTCGGTCTCCTCTGCTGCTTCACCTATAGTACCTCCATACAGCCTCCTGTCTCCTCTGCTGCTTCACCTGTTGCACCTCCGTACAGCCTCCTGTCTCCTCTGCTGCTTCACCTATAGTACCTCCATATCACCTCCTGTCTCCTCTGCTGCTTCACCTATAGTACCTCCGTACAGCTTCCTGTCTCCTCTGCTGCTTCACCTGTAAGACCTCCATACAGCTTCCTGTCTCCTCTGCTGCTTCACCTGTAGTACCTCCATACAGCCTCCTGTCTCCTCTGCTGCTTCACCTATAGTACCTCCATACAGCCTCCTGTCTCCTCTGCTGCTTCACCTATAGTACCTCCGTACAGCTTCCTGTCTCCTCTGCTGCTTCACCTATAGTACCTCCATACAGCTTCCTGTCTCCTCTGCTGCTTCACCTATAGTACCTCCGTACAGCTTCCTGTCTCCTCTGCTGCTTCACCTATAGTACCTCCATACAGCTTCCTGTCTTCTCTGCTGCTTCACCTATAGTACGTCCATACAGCTTCCTGTCTCCTCTGCTGCTTCACCTATAGTACCTCCATACAGCTTCCTGTCTCCTCTGCTGCTTCACCTGTTGTACCTCCATACAGCTTCCTGTCTTCTCTGCTGCTTCACCTATAGTACGTCCATACAGCCTCCTGTCTCCTCTGCTGCTTCACCTATAGTACATCCATACAGCTTCCTGTCTCCTCTGCTGCTTCACCTATAGTACCTGTTTACAGCCTCCTGTCTCCTCTGCTGCTTTCCTGTAGGACCTCCATACAGCTTCCTGTCTCCTCTGCTGCTTCACCTATAGTACCTCCATACAGCTTCCTGTCTCCTCTGCTGCTTCACCTATAGTACCTCCATATCGCCTCCTGTCTCCTTTGCTGCTTCACCTATAGTACCTCCGTACAGCTTCCTGTCTCCTCTGCTGCTTCACCTGTAAGACCTCCATACAGCTTCCTGTCTCCTCTGCTGCTTCACCTATAGTACCTCCGTACAGGTTCCTGTCTCCTCTGCTGCTTCACCTGTAGGACCTCCATACAGCTTCCTGTCTCCTCTGCTCCTCTTAACATAAACACTGATGAGAGCTGTCTGAGACATTATCACAGACGTACTGTACAGGTATTTAACATAAACAGTGATGAGAGCTGTCTGAGACATTATCACAGACGTACTGTACAGGTATTTAACATAAACAGTGATGAGAGAGCTGTCTGAGACATTATCACAGACACACTGTACAGGTATTTAACATAAACAGTGATGAGAGAGCTGTCTGAGACATTATCACAGACACACTGTACAGGTATTTAACATAAACAGTGATGAGAGAGCTGTCTGAGACATTATCACAGACCTACTGTACAGGTATTTAACATAAACAGTGATGAGAGAGCTGTCTGAGACATTATCACAGACCTACTGTACAGGTATTTAACATAAACAGTGATGAGAGCTGTCTGAGACATTATCACAGACCTACTGTACAGGTATTTAACATAAACAGTGATGAGAGAGCTGTCTGAGACATTATCACAGACCTACTGTACAGGTATTTAACATAAACAGTGATGAGAGTACCGCCAGGTGCAGACAACACTGGTCGCTCACAAAGGTCAGAGGTGCAAATTTCGACATTTGGTTTCACATCAGCAGGTTGTCTCTTGTTTTTTTCAGACACTGACAGTCACTAATTAGCCCATGTCAGCTACATTTTCTTTTAGATTGGTAAGTTAGTCTCGACAGCTATCTGAACTTGTAGTAATCATGGTTGAATTATCGACTGGGCACGAAGGCCACATGCCTAGGGGGCCCTGACATCCAGGGGGCCCTGACATCCAGGGGGCCCTGACATCCAGGGGGCCCTGACCTCCAGGGGGCCCTGACATCCAGGGGGCCCTGACATCCAGGGGGCCCTGACATCCAGGGGGCCCTGACCTCCAGGGGGCCCTGACATCCAGGGGGCCCTGACCTCCAGGGGGCCCTGACCTCCAGGGGGCCCTGACATCCAGGGGGCCCTGACATCCAGGGGGCCCTGATATCCAGGGGGCCCTGACATCCAGGGGGCCCTGACCTCCAGGGGGCCTCATAAGATTTTGTTTGTCACTCTCACTCAGATATAATTTTATTAAATGTTTGAATTTTTTCTGTTCTCTGTTCCCCGCCCTGTTCCCTGCCCTGTTCCCTGCCCTGTTCCCTGCCCTGTTCCCTGCCCTTTTCCCTGCCCTGTTCCCTCTTCTGTTCCCTGCCCTGTTCCCTGCCCTGTTCCCTGCCCTGTTCCCTGCCCTGTTCCCTCTTCTGTTCCCTGCCCTGTTCCCTGCCCTGTTCCCTGCCCTGTTCCCTGCCCTGTTCCCTGCCCTGTTCCCCGCCCTGTTCCCTGCCCTGTTCCCTGCCCTGTTCCCTCTTCTGTTCCCTGCCCTGTTCCCCGCCCTGTTCCCTGCCCTGTTCCCTGCCCTGTTCCCTGCCCTGTTCCCTGCCCTGTTCCCTGCCCTGTTCCCTGCTCTGTTCCCTGCCCTGTTCCCTGCCCTGTTCCCTGCCCTGTTCCCTGCCCTGTTCCCCGCCCTGTTCCCTGCCCTGTTCCCTGCCCTGTTCCCTGCTCTGTTCCCTGCCCTGTTCCCTGCCCTGTTCCCTGCCCTGTTCCCTGCTCTGTTCTCTGTTCTCTGTTCCCTCCTCTGTTCCCTGCCCTGTTCCCTGCTCTGTTCTCTGTTCTCTGTTCCCTGTTCCCTGCCCTGTTCCCTGCTCTGTTCTCTGTTCCCTGCTCTGTTCTCTGTTCCCTGCTCTGTTCCATGCTCTGTTCCCTGCTCTGTTCTCTGTTCCCTGCCCTGTTCCCTGCTCTGTTCTCTGTTCTCTGTTCCCTCCTCTGTTCCCTGCCCTGTTCCCTGCCCTGTTCCCTGCTCTGTTCTCTGTTCTCTGTTCCCTGCCCTGTTCCCTGCTCTGTTCTCTGTTCCCTGCCCTGTTCCCTGCCCTGTTCCCTGCCCTGTTCCCTGCTCTGTTCTCTGTTCTCTGTTCCCTGCCCTGTTCCCTGCTCTGTTCTCTGTTCCCTGCCCTGTTCCCTGCCCTGTTCCCTGCCCTGTTCCCTGCCCTGTTCCCTGCCCTGTTCCCTGCCCTGCTCCCTTCCCTGTTCCCTGCCCTGTTCCCTGCTCTGTTCTCTGTTCTCTGTTCCCTCCTCTGTTCCCTCCTCTGTTCCCTGCCCTGTTCCCTGCTCTGTTCTCTGTTCCCTGCTCTGTTCCCTGCCCTGTTCCCTGCCCTGTTCCCTGCTCTGTTCTCTGTTCCCTGCTCTGTTCTCTGTTCCCTGCCCTGTTCCCTGCCCTGTTCCCTGCCCTGTTCCCTGCCCTGTTCCCTGCCCTGTTCCCTGCCCTGTTCCCTGCTCTGTTCTCTGTTCTCTGTTCCCTCCTCTGTTCCCTCCTCTGTTCCCTGCCCTGTTCCCTGCTCTGTTCTCTGTTCCCTGCTCTGTTCCCTGCCCTGTTCCCTGCCCTGTTCCCTGCTCTGTTCTCTGTTCCCTGCTCTGTTCTCTGTTCCCTGCTCTGTTCTCTGCCCTGTTCCCTGCTCTGTTCTCTGTTCCCTCCTCTGTTCCCTGCCCTGTTCCCTCCTCTGTTCCCTGCCCTGTTCCCTGCCCTGTTCCCTGCTCTGTTCCCCACTCTGTTCTCTGTTCCCTGCCCTGTTCCCTGCCCTGTTCCCTGCCCTGTTCCCTGCCCTGTTCCCTGCTCTGTTCTCTGTTCCCTCCTCTGTTCCCTGCCCTGTTCCCCGCCCTGTTCCCTGCTCTGTTCCCTGCCCTGTTCCCTGCCCTGTTCCCTGCTCTGTTCCCCACTCTGTTCTCTGTTCCCTGCCCTGTTCCCTGCTCTGTTCTCTGTTCCCTCCTCTGTTCCCTGCCCTGTTCCCCGCCCTGTTCCCTGCCCTGTTCCCTGCCCTGTTCCCTTCCCTGTTCCCTGCCCTGTTCCCTGCTCTGTTCTCTGTTCTCTGTTCCCTCCTCTGTTCCCTCCTCTGTTCCCTGCCCTGTTCCCTGCTCTGTTCTCTGTTCCCTGCTCTGTTCCCTGCCCTGTTCCCTGCCCTGTTCCCTGCTCTGTTCTCTGTTCCCTGCTCTGTTCTCTGTTCCCTGCTCTGTTCTCTGCCCTGTTCCCTGCTCTGTTCTCTGTTCCCTCCTCTGTTCCCTGCCCTGTTCCCTCCTCTGTTCCCTGCCCTGTTCCCTGCCCTGTTCCCTGCTCTGTTCCCCACTCTGTTCTCTGTTCCCTGCCCTGTTCCCTGCCCTGTTCCCTGCCCTGTTCCCTGCCCTGTTCCCTGCTCTGTTCTCTGTTCCCTCCTCTGTTCCCTGCCCTGTTCCCCGCCCTGTTCCCTGCCCTGTTCCCTGCCCTGTTCCCTGCTCTGTTCCCTGCCCTGTTCCCTGCCCTGTTCCCTGCTCTGTTCCCCACTGTTCTCTGTTCCCTGCCCTGTTCCCTGCTCTGTTCTCTGTTCCCTCCTCTGTTCCCTGCCCTGTTCCCCGCCCTGTTCCCTGCCCTGTTCCCTGCCCTGTTCCCTGCCCTGTTCCCTGCCCTGTTCCCTGCCCTGTTCCCTGCTCTGTTCCCCACTCTGTTCTCTGTTCCCTGCCCTGTTCCCTGCTCTGTTCCCTGCCCTGTTCCCTGCTCTGTTCCCCACTCTGTTCTCTGTTCCCTGCCCTGTTCCCTGCTCTGTTCCCTGCCCTGTTCCCTGCTCTGTTCCCCACTCTGTTCTCTGTTCCCTGCCCTGTTCCCTGCTCTGTTCCCTGCCCTGTTCCCTGCTCTGTTCCCCACTCTGTTCTCTGTTCCCTGCCCTGTTCCCTGCCCTGTTCCCTGCCCTGTTCCCTGCTCTGTTCCCTGCCCTGTTCCCTGCCCTGTTCCCTGCCCTGTTCCCTGCTCTGTTCCCCACTCTGTTCTCTGTTCCCTGCTCTGTTCCCTGCCCTGTTCCCTGCCCTGTTCATTGCTCTGTTACTAACCTCTACCTTTGAATCTGCTCTGCCTGTCAAGGTGAAATATTCTCCTGGTGAAGAGAGGCCCCGTCTGCCTCAACATCTCTTGGCTTCTCTTCAAACATCATATTACAACCTCGTCCAGAACCTCGTCCAGAATAAACAAACTCATCCAGAACCTCGTCCAGAATAAACAACCTCGTCCAGAACCTCGTCCAGAATAAACAAACTCGTCCAGAACCTCGTCCAGAATAAACAAACTCGTCCAGAACCTCGTCCAGAATAAACAACCTCGTCCAGAACCTCGTCCAGAACCTCGTCCAGGACCTCGTCCAGAACCTCGTCCAGAACCTCGTCCAGAACCTCGTCCAGAATAAACAACCTCGTCCAGAACCTCGTCCAGAATAAACAAACTCGTCCAGAACCTCGTCCAGAATAAACAAACTCGTCCAGAACCTCGTCCAGAATAAACAAACTCGTCCAGAACCTCGTCCAGAACCTCGTCCAGAATAAACAAACTCGTCCAGAACCTCGTCCAGAATAAACAAACTCGTCCAGAACCTCGTCCAGAATAAACAAACTCGTCCAGAACTTCGTCCAGAATAAACAAACTCGTCCAGAACCTCGTCCAGAACCTCGTCCAGAACCTCGTCCAGAACCTCGTCCAGAACCTCGTCCAGAATAAACAACCTCGTCCAGAACCTCGTCCAGAATAAACAAACTCGTCCAGAACCTCGTCCAGAACCTCGTCCAGAACCTCGTCCAGAACCTCGTCCAGAATAAACAACCTCGTCCAGAACAAACCTGTTGTAGAATGACAGAATCTATAACAATACAGACAGGGGTGTAAGTATGTGTGTGTGTGTGTGTGTGTGTGTGTGTGTGTGTGTGTGTGTGTGTGTGTGTGTGTGTGTGTGTGTGTGTGTGTGTGTGTGTGTGTGTGTGTGTGTGTGTGTGTGATATGCGGTTGCCTCACCTAGCTATCTTCAGATGAATGTACTGCATGTTGATCTGAATAGCAACATCTGCTCAATGACTAAAATGTGAAACAATTGTGTTTGGCTTCGTAACGTGTGTTTCAACAAGAGGATTCTCTTTTTCCTTTTTACACTCTGAGAATTAGCGGTGATTCGAGGAAACCCTGCTAGGTAAGGGTTCATATTTGCGTCTTCGGTTGGTTGAGGGGTTCATGGAGGAACCTTTGACGTTTCAACCCTGGACTGGAGGCGTGGCTTAGTAGGGGCGTGGCTTTCAGCTAGTTCTTTATCAGCCAATAGAGTACAGAGGTGCATGAGATCCTCTAGAACCTATGCAAATCACAAGAAACTATGCAAATCACAAAATTGTTACCACTTTATTGTTATATTTAACCATAAATGTTAATGTTATTAATATTATATTAGAATACGTAATATGCATAAATATTAAAGGATAATAAAAAATTGCAGTGCACACACTTAAAAACTTCTAGTTGCACACAAACCCGGATCCGGGAGCACCCTCATCAGTAAAAAAGCTGACTAGCATAGCCTAGCATAGCGCCACAAGTAAATACTAGCATCTAAATATCATGAAATCACAAGTCCAAGACACCAGATGAAAGATACACATCTTGTGAATCCAGCCATCATTTCTGATTTTTAAAATGTTTTACAGGGAAGACACAATATGTATTTCTATTAGCTAACCACGATAGCAAAAGACCCAACTTTTTTTTCTCCACCATTTTTTTACTGCATAGGTAGCTATCACAATTTCGACCAAATAAAGATATAAATAGTCACTAACCAAGAAACAACTTCATCAGATGACAGTCTGATAACATATTTATTGTATAGCATATGTTTTGTTCGAAAAATGTGCATATTTCAGGTATAAATCATAGTTTTACATTGCAGCCACCATCACAAAATCTCACCAAAGCAGCTAGAATAACTACAGAGACCAACGTGAATTACCTAAATACTCATCATAAAACATTTATGAAAAATACACAGCGTACAGCAAATGAAAGACAAAGATCTTGTGAATCCAGCCAATATTTCAGATTTTTTAAGTGTTTTACAGCGAAAACACAATTTAGCATTATATTAGCTTACTACAATAGCCAACCACACAGCAGCATTGATTCATGCACGTTAGCGATAGCGAATAAACCAGCAAAAGATATTACATTTTTCACTAACCTTCTCAAAACTTCATCAGATGACAGTCCTATAACATCATATTACACAATACATATATTGTTTGTTCGAAAATGTGCATATTTAGCGGCACAAATCGTGGTTATACAATGAGAATAGTAGCCAAGCTGCCAACAAAATGTCGGGAGAAATCTTGGGAGAGGCACCTAATCTAATCAATAACTAATCATAAACTTGACTAAAAAAATACAGGTTGGACAGCAAATGAAAGATACATTAGTTCTTAATGCAACCGCTGTGTTAGATTTTTAAAATTAACGTTACTACGACATACAGCGTGCGTTAAAGCGAGACCGCACCGAAATTAATGGCGGAATAGTAGTGTAACATTTTTCAACAGAACAACGAATTAACATCATAAATAGTTCTTACTTTTTGATGAGCTTCCATCAGAATCTTGTGCAAGTTGTCCTTTGTCCAGAAGAATCGTTGCTCGGTTGTAGATTGTCGTCTTCAACTTTGGAATTAGCAGCAAACGTTAGCCATGTGACGAAGACGTGTCCAACTCACTATAACGCACAAATGAAATACCGAAAATCGCAATATACTGATATAAACTGATATAACTCGGTTTAAATGAACTACATTATGATGTTTTTAACACCTATATCGAATAAAATCAGAGCCGGATAAATCTAACTCCTATAACGAGAGCTTTTCAGAATGCATTCCTGAGGTCTGTCTTGCGTCATGACGAACGTTGAAAAGAGTGCACCCCCGGTTCCAAGAGCCTTTATACGGCCTCAGATCTACCTAGCAACCCCATTCCAATTCTCACTGCTTACTGACATCTAGGGGAAATCGTATGCAGTGCATGTCGACTCATAGATTACATGCAAATTAATAAACTGACCCTGGAACAGAGTGCCCGATTTCAGATTTCTCACTTCCAGACAGGAAGTTTGCTGCAACTTGAATTCTGTTTTACTCACAGATATAATTCAAACGGTTTTAGAAACTAGAGAGTGTTTTCTATCCAATAGTAATAATAATATGCATATTGTACGAGCAAGAATTGAGTACGAGGCAGTTTAATTTGGGAACGAATTTTTACAAAGTGGAAACAGCGCCCCCCTATTGAGAAAAGGTTAATTAACCTAAAAAATAAACAAGAATGACCAAAAATAAATATCAGAAAAGCCACACCTCAAATAATCCCTGCCTCCAATCTTCTGATAGGCTGCCACCTCTACCATATATTATCATAGGAGGTAAAAAATGTAACCCCTCCCATCACAAAAATGATCTGGTTTGAACCTTTACACAGAGGTTCCTCTAAAACCCTTTACACAGAGGTTCCTCTAAAACTCTTTACACAGAGGTTCCTCTAAAACCCTTTACAGAGGTTCCTCTAAAAACCCTTTACACAGAGGATCCTCTAAAACCCTTTACACAGAGGTTCCTCTAAAACCCTTTACACAGAGGTTCCTCTAAAACCCTTTACACAGAGGTTCCTCTAAAACCCTTTACACAGAGGTTCCTCTAAAACCCTTTACACAGAGGTTCCTCTAAAACCCTTTACACAGAGGTTCCTCTAAAACCCATTACACAGAGGATCCTCTAAAACCCTTTACACAGAGGTTCCTCTAAAACCCTTTACACAGAGGTTCCTCTAAAACCCTTTACACAGAGGATCCTCCTCCTAAAACCCTTTACACAGAGGTTCCTCTAAAACCCTTTACACAGAGGTTCCTCTAAAACCCTTTACAAAGAGGTTCCTCCTAAAACTCTATACACAGAGGATCCTCCTCCTAAAACCCTTTACACAGAGGTTCCTCTAAAACTCTTTACACAGAGGTTCCTCTAAAACCCTTTACACAGAGGTTCCTCTAAAACTCTTTACACAGAGGTTCCTCTAAAACCCTTTACACAGAGGATCCTCCTAAAACCCTTTACACAGAGGTTCCTCTAAAACCCTTTACACAGAGGATCCTCCTAAAACCCTTTACACAGAGCATCCTCTAAAACCCATTACACAGAGGATCCTCCTAAAACCCTTTACACAGAGGTTCCTCTAAAACCCTTTACACAGAGGATCCTCCTAAAACCCTTTACACAGAGGTTCCTCTAAAACCCTTTACACAGAGGTTCCTCTAAAACCCTTTACACAGAGGTTCCTCTACAACCCTTTACACAGAGGTTCCTCTAAAACCCTTTACACAGAGGTTCCTCCTAAAACCCTTTACACAGAGGATCCTCTAAAACCCTTTACACAGAGGATCCTCCTAAAACCCTTTACACAGAGGTTCCTCTAAAACCCTTTACACAGAGGTTCCTCTAAAACCCTTTACAGAGGATCCTCTAAAACTCTTTACAAAGAGGATCCTCTAAAACTCTTTACACAGAGGATCCTCTAAAACCCTTTACACAGAGGTTCCTCCTAAAACCCTTTACACAGATGATCCTCTAAAACCCTTTACACAGAGGATCCTCCTAAAACCCTTTACACAGAGGTTCCTCTAAAACCCTTTACACAGAGGTTCCTCTAAAACCCTTTACACAGAGGTTCCTCTAAAACCCTTTACAGAGGATCCTCTAAAACTCTTTACACAGAGGATCCTCTAAAACTCTTTACACAGAGGATCCTCTAAAACCCTTTACACAGAGGTTCCTCCTAAAACCCTTTACACAGAGGATCCTCATAAAACCCTTTACACAGAGGTTCCTCTAAAACCCTTTACACAGAGGATCCTCCTAAAACCCTTTACACAGAGGTTCCTCTAAAACCCTTTACACAGAGGATCCTCCTAAAACCCTTTACACAGAGGTTCCTCCTAAAACCCTTTACACAGAGGATCCTCTAAAACCCTTTACACAGAGGATCCTCCTAAAACCATTTACACAGAGGATCCTCCTAAAACCCTTTACAGAGGTTCCTCTAAAAACCCTTTACACAGAGGATCCTCTAAAACCCTTTACACAGAGGTTCCTCTAAAACCCTTTACACAGAGGTTCCTCTAAAACCCTTTACACAGAGGTTCCTCTAAAACCCTTTACACAGAGGTTCCTCTAAAACCCTTTACACAGAGGTTCCTCTAAAACCCATTACACAGAGGATCCTCTAAAACCCTTTACACAGAGGTTCCTCTAAAACCCTTTACACAGAGGTTCCTCTAAAACCCTTTACACAGAGGATCCTCGTCCTAAAACCCTTTACACAGAGGTTCCTCTAAAACCCTTTACACAGAGGTTCCTCTAAAACCCTTTACAAAGAGGTTCCTCCTAAAACTCTATACACAGAGGATCCTCCTCCTAAAACCCTTTACACAGAGGTTCCTCTAAAACTCTTTACACAGAGGTT
This sequence comes from Salvelinus namaycush, assembly GCF_016432855.1. Taxonomy (NCBI): domain Eukaryota; kingdom Metazoa; phylum Chordata; class Actinopteri; order Salmoniformes; family Salmonidae; genus Salvelinus; species Salvelinus namaycush. The sequence continues at coordinate 74,218 of NW_024061712.1, read as the reverse complement.
CCTCTAAAACCCTTTACACAGAGGTTCCTCTAAAACTCTTTACACAGAGGTTCCTCTAAAACCCATTACACAGAGGATCCTCCTAAAACCCTTTACACAGAGGTTCCTCTAAAACCCTTTACACAGAGGATCCTCCTAAAACCCTTTACACAGAGCATCCTCTAAAACCCATTACACAGAGGATCCTCCTAAAACCCTTTACACAGAGGTTCCTCTAAAACCCTTTACACAGAGGTTCCTCTAAAACCCTTTACACAGAGGTTCCTCTAAAACCCTTTACAGAGGATCCTCTAAAACTCTTTACACAGAGGATCCTCTAAAACTCTTTACACAGAGGATCCTCTAAAACCCTTTACACAGAGGTTCCTCCTAAAACCCTTTACACAGAGGATCCTCATAAAACCCTTTACACAGAGGTTCCTCTAAAACCCTTTACACAGAGGATCCTCCTAAAACCCTTTACACAGAGGTTCCTCTAAAACCCTTTACACAGAGGATCCTCTAAAACCCTTTACACAGAGGTTCCTCTAAAACCCTTTACACAGAGGATCCTCTAAAACCCTTTACACAGAGGATCCTCTAAAACCCTTTAATCAGAGGTTCCTCTAAAACCCTTTACACAGAGGGTCCTCTAAAACCCTTTACACAGAGGTTCCTCTACAACCCTTTACACAGAGGTTCCTCTAAAACCCTTTACACAGAGGTTCCTCCTAAAACCCTTTACACAGAGGTTCCTCTAAAACCCTTTACACAGAGGATCCTCCTAAAACCCTTTACACAGAGGTTCCTCTAAAACCCTTTACACAGAGGTTCCTCTAAAACCCTTTACAGAGGATCCTCTAAAACTCTTTACACAGAGGATCCTCTAAAACTCTTTACACAGAGGATCCTCTAAAACCCTTTACACAGAGGTTCCTCCTAAAACCCTTTACACAGAGGATCCTCATAAAACCCTTTACACAGAGGTTCCTCTAAAACCCTTTACACAGAGGATCCTCCTAAAACCCTTTACACAGAGGTTCCTCTAAAACCCTTTACACAGAGGATCCTCTAAAACCCTTTACACAGAGGTTCCTCTAAAACCCTTTACACAGAGGTTCCTCCTAAAACCCTTTACACAGAGGTTCCTCTAAAACCCTTTACACAGAGGTTCCTCCTAAAACCCTTTACACAGAGGTTCCTCTAAAACCCTTTACACAGAGGATCATCGAGGAATCTTTAACTGGACAGGTTCCACAGGTAGTGTCATTTTTAGAAGCCCAAAAGGTCCTTTCAACCACATAGTGTACCAGACTTCCAACCACCTAGTGTACCATACTAGTGTACCACCTAGTGTACCATACTAGTGTACCACCTAGTGTACCATACTAGTGTACCACCTAGTGTACCATACTTTCAACCACCTAGTGTACCATACTAGTGTACCATACTAGTGTACCATACTAGTGTACCACCTAGTGTACCACCTAGTGTACCAGACTTTCAACCACCTAGTGTACCATACTAGTGTACCACTTAGTGTACCATACTAGTGTACCACCTAGTGTACCATACTAGTGTACCATACTAGTGTACCACCTAGTGTACCATACTAGTGTACCATACTAGTGTACCATACTTTCAACCACCTAGTGTACCATACTAGTGTACCATACTAGTGTACCACCTAGTGTACCATACTAGTGTACCACCTAGTGTACCATACTAGTGTACCACCTAGTGTACCATACTTTCAACCACCTAGTGTACCATACTAGTGTACCACCTAGTGTACCATACTAGTGTACCACCTAGTGTACCATACTAGTGTACCACCTAGTGTACCATACTAGTGTACCACCTAGTGTACCATACTAGTGTACCACCTAGTGTACCATATTAGTGTACCACCTAGTGTACCATACTTTCAACCACCTAGTGTACCATACTAGTGTACCACCTAGTGTACCATACTAGTGTACCACCTAGTGTACCACCTAGTGTACCATACTAGTGTACCACCTAGTGTACCATACTAGTGTACCACCTAGTGTACCATACTTTCAACCACCTAGTGTACCATACTAGTGTACCACCTAGTGTACCATACTAGTGTACCACCTAGTGTACCATACTAGTGTACCATACTAGTGTACCACCTAGTGTACCATACTAGTGTACCACGTAGTGTACCATACTTTCAACCACCTAGTGTACCATACTAGTGTACCACCTAGTGTACCATACTAGTGTACCACCTAGTGTACCATACTAGTGTACCACCTAGTGTACCATACTAGTGTACCACCTAGTGTACCATACTTTCAACCACCTAGTGTACCATACTAGTATACCACCTAGTGTACCATACTAGTGTACCACCTAGTGTACCATACTAGTGTACCATACTAGTGTACCACCTAGTGTACCATACTTTCAACCACCTAGTGTACCATACTAGTGTACCACCTAGTGTACCACCTAGTGTACCATACTGGCTGTCTGTCTGTACATCAAACATAACCTGACAGAGACCGTCTACATATTCATCCATCCATCCATCCTCCATCCATGTCTACCAAACGTGCTGCACCACAATGCTGCACCTAGTTGGTGTTTTAGAGAGCCAGCGGAACTTAACTTGGAGCACCAACTTGCCAAAACCCAGGAGAGAGAGAGAGAGAGAGAGAGAGAGAGAGAGAGAGAGAGAGAGAGAGAGAGAGAGATGAGAGAGATGAGAGAGAGAGAGAGCTGAGAGCTGAGTGTGTCAGTCAGGCAGGTGACAGAGAAGAGCACAGCGGTCCACATAGCTGTTGAGGTCTTGAATGCGGTTTTAATGCACACACACACTTTAGGAATTTGGCAGCAGAAATATGTAATGAAACATAAATTGAGTGTTTTAGTTCAGCATCACTGTGGAAACGTCCATAATGACAAAGTCCCCTGTCAGCTCAATAACACCAGTACAGCCTGTCAGCTCAATAACACCAGTACAGCCCCTGTCAGCTCAATAACACCAGTACAGCCTGTCAGCTCAATAACACCAGTACAGCCTGTCAGCTCAATAACACCAGTACAGCCCCTGTCAGCTCAATAACACCAGTACAGCCTGTCAGCTCAATAAAACCAGTACAGCCCCTGTCAGCTCAACAACACCAGTACAGCCTGTCAGCTCAATAACACCAGTACAGCCCCTGTCAGCCCAATAACACCAGTACAGCCTGTCAGCTCAATAACACCAGTACAGCCCCTGTCAGCTCAATAACACCAGTACAGCCCCTGTCAGCCCAATAACACCAGTACAGCCTATGTCAGCTCAATAACACCAGTACAGCCCCTGTCAGCTCAATAACACCAGTACAGCCCCTGTCAGCTCAATAACACCAGTACAGCCCCTGTCAGCTCAATAACACCAGTACAGCCCCTGTCAGCTCAATAACACCAGTACAGCCCCTGTCAGCTCAATAACACCAGTACAGCCCCTGTCAGCTCAATAACACCAGTACAGCCTGTCAGCTCAATAAAACCAGTACAGCCCCTGTCAGCTCAACAACACCAGTACAGCCTGTCAGCTCAATAACACCAGTACAGCCCCTGTCAGCCCAATAACACCAGTACAGCCTATGTCAGCTCAATAACACCAGTACAGCCCCTGTCAGCTCAATAACACCAGTACAGACTGTCAGCTCAATAACACCAGTACAGCCTATCAGCTCAATAACACCAGTACAGCCCCTGTCAGCTCAATAACATCAGTACAGCCCCTGTCAGCTCAATAACACCAGTACAGCCTACCAGCTCAATAACACCAGTACAGCCTGTCAGCTCAATAACACCAGTACAGCCCCTGTCAGCTCAATAACACCAGTACAGCCCCTGTCAGCTCAATAACACCAGTGTAGCCCCTGTCAGCTCAATAACACCAGTACAGCCTGTCAGCTCAATAACACCAGTACAGCCCCTGTCAGCTCAATAACACCAGTACAGCCTGTCAGCTCAATAACACCAGTACAGCCCCTGTCAGCTCAATAACACCAGTACAGCCCCTGTCAGCTCAATAACACCAGTACAGCCCCTGTCAGCTCAATAACACCAGTACAGCCCCTGTCAGCTCAATAACACCAGTACAGCCTGTCAGCTCAATAACACCAGTACAGCCCCTGTCAGCTTAATAACACCAGTACAGCCCCTGTCAGCCCAATAACACCAGTACAGCCTGTCAGCTCAATAACACCAGTACAGCCCCTGTCAGCTCAATAACACCAGTACAGCCCCTGTCAGCTCAATAACACCAGTACAGCCCCTGTCAGCTCAATAACACCAGTACAGCCCCTGTCAGCTCAATAACACCAGTACAGCCCCTGTCAGCTCAATAACACCAGTACAGCCCCTGTCAGCTCAATAACACCAGTACAGACTGTCAGCTCAATAACACCAGTACAGCCCCTGTCAGCTCAATAACACCAGTACAGCCCCTGTCAGCTCAATAACACCAGTACAGCCCCTGTCAGCTCAATAACACCAGTACAGCCCCTGTCAGCTCAATAACACCAGTACAGCCCTGTCAGCTCAATAACACCAGTACAGCCTGTCAGCTCAATAACACCAGTACAGCCCTGTCAGCTCAATAACACCAGTACAGCCCCTGTCAGCTCAATAACACCAGTACAGCCCCTGTCAGCTCAATAACACCAGTACAGCCCCTGTCAGCTCAATAACACCAGTACAGCCCCTGTCAGCTCAATAACACCAGTACAGCCCCTGTCAGCTCAATAACACCAGTACAGCCCCTGTCAGCTCAATAACACCAGTACAGCCCCTGTCAGCTCAATAACACCAGTACAGCCCCTGTCAGCTCAATAACACCAGTACAGCCCCTGTCAGCTCAATAACACCAGTACAGCCCCTGTCAGCTCAATAACACCAGTACAGCCTGTCAGCTCAATAACACCAGTACAGCCCCTGTCAGCTCAATAACACCAGTACAGCCCCTGTCAGCTCAATAACACCAGTACAGCCTGTCAGCTCAATAACACCAGTACAGCCCCTGTCAGCTCAATAACACCAGTACAGCCCCTGTCAGCTCAATAACACCAGTACAGGCCCTGTCAGCTCAATAACACCAGTACAGCCCCTGTCAGCTCAATAACACCAGTACAGCCCCTGTCAGCTCAATAACACCAGTACAGCCCCTGTCAGCTCAATACACTTGAATCCAATGCTGTATACATTCATTCAGGATGAGCATCTGCAACACTGTACTGACTGTGTGTAGTACTGTGGAAGTACTGCAATATCACTGAGTTGTAGATTCTAGTACAGTGTTGTATTATATTACATGTTAAGAGGAACAGGGAAATCAATACACCAACACCCTCCCTAATGGACCACAAAAACAACTGTAGTAACACATCCTGTAACATGCTGTTCCTATTGGTTCAACCTTTGGATCAGCTCCACATCCTGTAACGTGCTGTTCCTATTGGTTCAACCTTTGGATCAGCAACACATCCTGTAACATGCTGTTCCTATTGGTTCAACCTTTGGATCAGCAACACATCCTGTAACATGCTGTTCCTATTGGTTCAACCTTTGGATCAGCAACACATCCTGTAACATGCTGTTCCTATTGGTTCAACCTTTGGATCAGCAACACATCCTGTAACATGCTGTTTCTATTGGTTCAACCTTTGTATCAGCAACACATCCTGTAACATGCTGTTCCTATTGGTTCAACCTTTGTATCAGCAACACATCCTGTAACGTGCTGTTCCTATTGGTTCAACCTTTGTATCAGTAACACATCCTGTAACATGCTGTTCCTATTGGTTCAACCTTTGGATCAGCAACACATCCTGTAACGTGCTGTTCCTATTGGTTCAACCTGTGGATCAGCATCACATCCTGTAACATGCTGTTCCTATTGGTTCAACCTTTGGATCAGCAACACATCCTGTAACATGCTGTTCCTATTGGTTCAACCTTTGGATCAGCTCCACATCCTGTAACATGCTGTTCCTATTGGTTCAACCTTTGGATCAGCTCCACATCCTGTAACATGCTGTTCCAACATAGCACAGTGAAAAATACAATATCTACAATTCATTTGAAATACAATTTTAATATATATATATACTAGTAATAGTGATAATGTTAAGAATAACGCTTCACATGTCATAATTAGGTTATAAGACAGTAAGTAGCTAAGTATCAAAATATATATTACATCCTAATTGAGAATCATCTCTTACAGGTGAGTTCTAATTGACGTGTAGGACTTTGCAGCACTTTGCATCACTTTGTGGCGCTTTTCAGTAAAAACAATCAATGAGCTCTAGGCCAATGTTCTACAACCTTGCTCTCCTCACTGTGTCACAACAAGAATAGTTAAACTATCGACATAGAGCTGAGATCTCGTCAACGAAGGGAAAATAAACCATATGGAAAGTGTGTTGAAGGTTAATTGAGAATTTGACGGCAACCCTTGGACAGCACCACCTCTCTCTATAACTCTATTTTGCTGGCTCGCCTGGGCTGAAGCTTGAAGGGTTTGGGCTAACACTAACACTAACCCCTATATGTTATGGTGTGATGGCTCGCCTGGGCTGAAGCTTGAAGGGTTTGGGCTAACACTAACACTAACCCCTATATGTTATGTTGTGATGGCTCGCCTGGCTGAAGCTTGAAGGGTTTGGGCTAACACTAACCCCTATATGTTATGTTGTGATGGCTCGCCTGGCTGAAGCTTGAAGGGTTTGGGCTAACACTAACACTAACCCCTATATGTTATGTTGTGATGGCTCGCCTGGGCTGAAGCTTGAAGGGTTTGGGCTAACACTAACACTAACCCCTATATGTTATGTTGTGATGGCTCGCCTGGCTGAAGCTGGAAGGGTTTGGGCTAACACTAACCCCATTATGTTATGTTGTGATGGCTCGCCTGGCTGAAGCTGGAAGGGTTTGGGCTAACACTAACCCCTATATGTTATGTTGTGATGGCTCGCCTGGCTGAAGCTGGAAGGGTTTGGGCTAACACTAACACTAACCCCTTTATGTTATGTTGTGCTGGCTCGCCTGGCTGAAGCTTGAAGGGTTTGGGCTAACACTAACACTAACACTAACCCCTATATGTTATGTTGTGCTGGCTCTCCTGGGCTGAAGCTTGAAGGGTTTGGGCTAACACTAACTAACCCCTATATGTTATGTTGTGATGGCTCGCCTGGCTGAAGCTTGAAGGGTTTGGGCTAACACTAACCCCTATATGTTATGTTGTGATGGCTCGCCTGGCTGAAGCTTGAAGGGTTTGGGCTAACACTAACCCCTATATGTTATGTTGTGATGGCTCGCCTGGCTGAAGCTTGAAGGGTTTGGGCTAACACTAACACTAACCCCTATATGTTATGTTGTGATGGCTCGCCTGGCTGAAGCTGGAAGGGTTTGGGCTAACACTAACACTAACCCCTATATGTTATGTTGTGATGGCTCGCCTGGCTGAAGCTTGAAGGGTTTGGGCTAACACTAACACTGACCCCTTTATGTTATGTTGTGATGGCTCGCCTGGCTGAAGCTTGAAGGGTTTGGGCTAACACTAACACTAACCCCTATATGTTATGTTGTGATGGCTCGCCTGGCTGAAGTTGGAAGGGTTTGGGCTAACACTAACACTAACACTAACCCCTATATGTTATGTTGTGATGGCTCGCCTGGCTGAAGCTTGAAGGGTTTGGGCTAACACTAACACTAACCCCTATATGTTATGTTGTGATGGCTCGCCTGGCTGAAGTTGGAAGGGTTTGGGCTAACACTAACACTAACACTAACCCCTATATGTTATGTTGTGATGGCTCGCCTGGCTGAAGCTGGAAGGGTTTGGGCTAACACTAACACTAACCCCTATATGTTATGTTGTGCTGGCTCGCCTGGCTGAAGCTGGAAGGGTTTGGGCTAACACTAACACTAACACCTATATGTTATGTTGTGATGGCTCGCCTGGCTGAAGCTTGAAGGGTTTGGGCTAACACTAACACTAACCCATTATGTTATGTTGTGATGGCTCGCCTGGCTGAAGCTTGAAGGGTTTGGGCTAACACTAACACTAACCCCTATATGTTATGTTGTGCTGGCTCTCCTGGGCTGAAGCTTGAAGGGTTTGGGTTAACACTAACTAACCCCTATATGTTATGTTGTGATGGCTCGCCTGGCTGAAGCTTGAAGGGTTTGGGCTAACACTAACCCCTATATGTTATGTTGTGATGGCTCGCCTGGCTGAAGCTTGAAGGGTTTGGGCTAACACTAACACTAACCCCTATATGTTATGTTGTGATGGCTCGCCTGGCTGAAGCTGGAAGGGTTTGGGCTAACACTAACACTAACCCCTATATGTTATGTTGTGATGGCTCGCCTGGCTGAAGCTTGAAGGGTTTGGGCTAACACTAACACTAACCCCTTTATGTTATGTTGTGATGGCTCGCCTGGCTGAAGCTTGAAGGGTTTGGGCTAACACTAACACTAACCCCTTTATGTTATGTTGTGATGGCTCGCCTGGCTGAAGCTGGAAGGGTTTGGGCTAACACTAACACTAACCCCTATATGTTATGTTGTGATGGCTCGCCTGGCTGAAGCTTGAAGGGTTTGGGCTAACACTAACACTAACCCCTATATGTTATGTTGTGATGGCTCGCCTGGCTGAAGCTTGAAGGGTTTGGGCTAACACTAACACTAACCCCTTTATGTTATGTTGTGATGGCTCGCCTGGCTGAAGCTTGAAGGGTTTGGGCTAACACTAACACTAACCCCTATATGTTATGTTGTGCTGGCTCTCCTGGGCTGAAGCTTGAAGGGTTTGGGCTAACACTAACTAACCCCTATATGTTATGTTGTGATGGCTCGCCTGGCTGAAGCTTGAAGGGTTTGGGTTAACACTAACACTAACCCCTATATGTTATGTTGTGATGGCTCGCCTGGCTGAAGCTTGAAGGGTTTGGGCTAACACTAACACTAACCCCTATATGTTATGTTGTGCTGGCTCTCCTGGCTGAAGCTTGAAGGGTTTGGGCTAACACTAACTAACCCCTATATGTTATGTTGTGCTGGCTCTCCTGGGCTGAAGCTTGAAGGGTTTGGGCTAACACTAACACTAACCCCATTATGTTATGTTGTGATGGCTCTCCTGGCTGAAGCTTGAAGGGTTTGGGCTAACACTAACTAACCCCTATATGTTATGTTGTGATGGCTCGCCTGGCTGAAGCTTGAAGGGTTTGGGTTAACACTAACACTAACCCCTATATGTTATGTTGTGATGGCTCGCCTGGCTGAAGCTTGAAGGGTTTGGGCTAACACTAACACTAACCCATTATGTTATGTTGTGATGGCTCGCCTGGTTGAAGCTTGAAGGGTTTGGGCTAACACTAACACTAACCCCTATATGTTATGTTGTGCTGGCTCTCCTGGGCTGAAGCTTGAAGGGTTTGGGTTAACACTAACTAACCCCTATATGTTATGTTGTGATGGCTCGCCTGGCTGAAGCTTGAAGGGTTTGGGCTAACACTAACCCCTATATGTTATGTTGTGATGGCTCGCCTGGCTGAAGCTTGAAGGGTTTGGGCTAACACTAACACTAACCCCTATATGTTATGTTGTGATGGCTCGCCTGGCTGAAGCTGGAAGGGTTTGGGCTAACACTAACACTAACCCCTATATGTTATGTTGTGATGGCTCGCCTGGCTGAAGCTTGAAGGGTTTGGGCTAACACTAACACTAACCCCTTTATGTTATGTTGTGATGGCTCGCCTGGCTGAAGCTTGAAGGGTTTGGGCTAACACTAACACTAACCCCTATATGTTATGTTGTGATGGCTCGCCTGGCTGAAGTTGGAAGGGTTTGGGCTAACACTAACACTAACACTAACCCCTATATGTTATGTTGTGATGGCTCGCCTGGCTGAAGCTTGAAGGGTTTGGGCTAACACTAACCCCTATATGTTATGTTGTGATGGCTCGCCTGGCTGAAGCTGGAAGGGTTTGGGCTAACACTAACACTAACCCCTATATGTTATGTTGTGCTGGCTCGCCTGGCTGAAGCTGGAAGGGTTTGGGCTAACACTAACACTAACCCCTATATGTTATGTTGTGATGGCTCGCCTGGCTGAAGTTGGAAGGGTTTGGGCTAACACTAACACTAACACTAACCCCTATATGTTATGTTGTGATGGCTCGCCTGGCTGAAGCTTGAAGGGTTTGGGCTAACACTAACACTAACCCCTATATGTTATGTTGTGATGGCTCGCCTGGCTGAAGTTTGACATCTGTTTTGTTCCAAGATAAATAACGAAGCATGTTAGAGGAATTAGGTTCAAACTCTGTGTAGTTCTAATAATAATAACAATAACAATAATAATAATAACACTAGCAATAATAATACTTATTATAATTATAATAACACTAGCAATAATAATACTTATTATATTTATAATAACACTAGCAATAATAATACTTATTATAATTATAATAACACTAGCAATAATAATACTTATTATAATTATAATGACAATAGCAATAATAATACTTATTATAATAATAATAACACTAGAAATACTTATATTAATTAAAATAATTAGAATAACAATAGCAATAATAATAATAATAACAATAACAGTAACAATAGCAATAATAATAATGATAATAATGTAATAGCCCCATTTAGTGGTAAGATATTGATATTGCAGTGACAATGTTTATCACGTCTCCAATTTCCAATGATCGGCTTGTCAACCCTTGATCGGTTTAAACAGTAGCAAGTCTTTGATCAAGAATAGGCCACTGTACTAGTCTGGTCCATCCGAAAGCTTGGCTTACCATTGTTAGTGGTTTCAAATAAATATCACCAAACACCAATAACTTTCATGTAACTGTATGTGAATATGTATTAGTGTCTTGACTGTTGACCACATCCCTTATCCTCTCCTAATGAACTTGCACTTGTGTAATTCCCTATTTCTTCTAAACTAAATTTTTTGAAATAAAATTAATATTCCACACATTGTAATTTGATTTTCAACATTGCAGAAGCATTTTTTTTTTTTTTTTTTTTATAAACTTAAGTTTACAATTTCAAAACATTACAAATCAAACCTCCTCCAAACCTGATTGTATGGTGTTATGTTTCTTTGGTCGTTGGTAAACATAGGAAGACCCCACTGCTGAACGAGACATAAGAAAGCCTGATTGAACAACAAAAAATCACCTAAAACAAACCTAAATTCTGGGAAAATGTTGGGGGGGGGGGGGGTTGCTAACTCTGTTGAGTTGTTTTGCTGCCTCTGGTACTGGGGGGCCTTGAATGTGTTTTAACCATCACAACAATCTGCCGATTATCAGGGGTTGATGGAGGTCCAATGTTCAACCCCAGTGTCCAAAAAAACTAGGTCTCCATTAAAGGTTGGAGGGGTCTTCCCAGGAGGACAACGACCTCAAACACACATCAAACAAGAACCCTGGAATGGCTCAAAGAAGGAAGCTTGGACTGTTCTGGAGTGACGAAGAACCTACGGGGAGATCTGAAAACGGCAGTTGGTGGAGGACACCCCTCAAACATTGAAGAATTCGAGCAGGTTACAGCTGACGAGTGGGCCAAATTGACTGTAGAAAGGTGCAGGAAGCTCGTTGACGGCTACCAGAAGCGTTTGTCAGCAGTTACCTTGGCAACCAAGTACTAGCTCTGGGGTGCCAATAATTTAGTCCATTCCATTTGTCTTTATTTTCTAAATAAAAACAGTAAACTTAAGTTTACAAAAATACAATTGGTTCCGCACTGTTGAAAATCTAATAACAAAACAAAGTCTGGAATGTTTTTCATTTTTAACTGATTTGAGAAGAAATAGACTTATTTAAGAAAAGTGAAATGTTGGCAATATAAACCTGTAATTAAAATAATAAAACAATGGATTGATCATCTGTTGCAGGCTGAATATCAATGTTGTGAAGACATTGAAGTCTAATATTTTTCTGTAAAATATAAATTATTGTTTCAAGGACTTATCAATTGGTGAACCTTGATTTCAGTTCGGCCACAAAATGTTTTTATAGTGGTTGAATTACACTGTCTGTTTAAATGGTGAGAGACAGACAAATCAAATCAAATCAAATTTTATTGGTCACATACACATGGTTAGCAGATGTTATTGGTCACATACACATGGTTAGCAGATGTTATTGGTCACATACACATGGTTAGCAGATGTTATTGGTCACATACACATGGTTAGCAGATGTTATTGGTCACATACACATGGTTAGCAGATGTTATTGCGAGTGTAGCGAAATGCTTCTAGATCTGACAGTGCAGCAGTATCTAACAGGTAATATCTAACAATTCCACAACAAAACCTAATACACACAATCTAGTAAAGGAATGGGATGAGAATATATAAGTATAAAACATATGAATGAGCAGTGACAGTGGGTTAGGGTAGGAAACAGACAGTGGGTTAGGGTATGAAACAGAGAGAGTTAGAGGATGGGTAGGAGTTACATCGTCCCTTACTGAAGTCAGGTTTCTGTTGCTATGGCAAAGCAGCACTTTTTATTAGATCAGACGATGTTCTGGGTCCTGCGGCACCCACTGATACTCTCTGAAGACCCAAACACAAACCTCACTTAGAAATAAAGACACCCCTCCCAGGTAAACGTAATGTGTGCAAGTGGTGGAAATATGTTTTTTATGACAATCATTGTTATTAAAAATGTGGATTTAAAAATGTTGTTAGGAAATAGAGATGCTTAAGGTGTTTCCCTTCTATCCAGTGGCTGGTCTGATCTTCATGGTAATTCTTTTCAGGGAGTATGTGAAGTCTTTCCATGTTCTCCAGTTGATGCCAACACCGTAGGCCGACTCCCCCCACGCGTATATCCCATTGGGATTAGTAAAATGGCAGTTGTTGTACCAAAATCCACCGTAGTACATCTGGCCACAGTTGCTGTCGTTAAGGTCCTGGTCTTTATCTAACGTTGTAAATTTCTGACCATTGTGATGAGTCATGGAATCTCCTGAGGATAAGAAGAGAGATGTCTGACCACTGTGATGTCATAGAATCTCCTGAGGATAAGAAGAGAGATGTCTGACCACTGTGATGTCATAGAATCTTCCTGAGGATAAGAAGAGAGATGTCTGACCACTGTGATGTCATAGAATCTCCTGAGGATAAGAAGAGAGATGTCTGACCACTGTGATGTCATGGAATCTCCTGAGGATAAGAAGAGAGATGTCTGACCACTGTGATGTCATAGAATCTCCTGAGGATAAGAACAGATATTTCTGACCACTGTGATGTCATAGAATCTCCTGAGGATAAGAACAAAGATGTCTGACCACTGGGATGTCATAGAATCTCCTGAGGATAAGAAGAGAGATGTCTGACCACTGTGATGTCATAGAATCTCCTGAGGATAAGAAGAGAGATGTCTGACCACTGTGATGTCATGGAATCTCCTGAGGATAAGAACAGATATTTCTGACCACTGTGATGTCATAGAATCTCCTGAGGATAAGAACAAAGATGTCTGACCACTGTGATGTCATAGAATCTCCTGAGGATAAGAAGAGAGATGTCTGACCACTGTGATGTCATAGAATCTTCCTGAGGATAAGAAGAGAGATGTCTGACCACTGTGATGTCATAGAATCTCCTGAGGATAAGAAGAAAGATGTCTGACCACTGTGATGTCATGGAATCTCCTGAGGATAAGAACAGATATTTCTGACCACTGTGATGTCATAGAATCTCCTGAGGATAAGAACAGATATTTCTGACCACTGTGATGTCATGGAATCTCCTGATGATAAGAACAGATATTTCTGACCACTGTGATGTCATGGAATCTCCTGAGGATAAGAACAGAGATGTCTGACCACTGTGATGTCATAGAATCTCCTGAGGATAAGAACAGAGAACACAGCCCAGCAACACAAGGAAAGGGCTCTAGATAACCTAATGATAACACTTCCACTGGCAAATCTTCAGTTATGAACCCTTAATGACAGATTTTCTTGGACTGTTTTTCTTCAGAATTTGTTTCTGGTACTATATTCTGGTTCTATATTCTTGGAACTTTTTCTTAGAATTTTTATCTTGGACAATATAAGTTGTCACCCACCTGCTCCTCCATCTTTGAATGAACCCAGCTTTAGCGTGTACCCTTCAGCCTCTGGTCCAACAGAGAAGGTGGAGTACTGAGCATAGACCTTCTTCCCCTCAAAGTCCTCCATGTCCACCCTCAGCTCATAGGTCTTTTTCATAGTCAGAAGATGCATCGTCTCCAGTCCTGGAGAATAGTACCAGCATAGAAGCACACCGTGTTGTTGGAATACAACGACAAATGAACTTACATGAATTAGGGAGAAACAGGATGAGCTCATTCTCTGAAACCGGGTTCTAAGAGGAGAATGTTCTGGAGGCTAGACATTTAATCAGTTCTTACCCAGCCAGTACTCTCCAGCTGCGCTCCCAAACCCAGTCTTGTACTCATTCCACTTCCTGTGGAAGTTGACTGATCCATCCTGTCTGTTCTGAATCACCTGATTAAGAGAGAGATATTGTTTAATGTATTGACTGGTTTTAATAGGAAATCAGTTATTTTGTGTAAAGAATGAAGAAGAAGGTAACACAGTGAAAATACAGAAAAACAAGTAACTGTATTTTTACTGCTGAATAATGGTATTATTGCTGTAAAGTGACAGTATGCTGCTGTATTCAGATGACTTGGGATTCATCATCACATGGGATATGAGTTGGGACTCATCCTCACGTGGGATATGAGTTGGGACTCATCCTCACATGGGATATGACTTGGGACACAACCTCACATGGGATATGAGTTGGGACTCATCCTCACATGGGATATGAGTTGGGACTCATCCTCACATGGGATATGACTTGGGACACAACCTCACATGGGATATGACTTGGGACACAACCTCACATGGGATATGAGTTGGGACTCATCCTCACATGGGATATGACTTGGGACACAACCTCACATGGGATATGAGTTGGGACTCATCCTCACATGGGATATGAGTTGGGACTCATCCTCACGTGGGATATGAGTTGGGACTCATCCTCACGTGGGATATGACTTGGGACTCATCCTCTCGTGAGATATGACTTGGGACTCATCCTCTCGTGGGATATGACTTGGGACTCATCCTCACGTGGGATATGACTTGGGACTCATCCTCTCGTGAGATATGACTTGGGACTCATCCTCACATGGGATATGACTTGGGACTCATCCTCTCGTGGGATATGACTTGGGACTCATCCTCTCGTGGGATATGAGTTGGGACTCATCCTCTCGTGGGATATGACTTGGGACTCATCCTCTCGTGAGATATGACTTGGGACTCATCCTCACATGGGATATGACTTGGGACTCATCCTCTCGTGGGATATGACTTGGGACTCATCCTCTCGTGAGATATGACTTGGGACTCATCCTCACATGGGATATGACTTGGGACTCATCCTCTCGTGGGATATGACTTGGGACTC
The DNA here is from genome assembly GCF_016432855.1 of Salvelinus namaycush. Taxonomy (NCBI): domain Eukaryota; kingdom Metazoa; phylum Chordata; class Actinopteri; order Salmoniformes; family Salmonidae; genus Salvelinus; species Salvelinus namaycush. The sequence goes on along the minus strand of NW_024061712.1, from coordinate 58,692 downwards.
ATCCTCTCGTGGGATATGACTTGGGACTCAGCCTCTCGTGGGACATGAACTCATAACCTCTTGGCTGCCAGTGACCTGAGTTTCCTGCTACACCACCAGGTGTGTTAATGGTAGCGATTGGCCACAGTCTTTTTACAAAGAATACATTTATGAACTTTGCTAAAAGTTGCAGTCAAAACACAGTAAATATACAACAACTTACTGTATTTTTTCTGTATCTGAATTAATATAAAATGACAGTATGCTGCTGTATTCTGATTACAGTACACACTTGTAAATGATGACAATGCGTAAGTTAATGTAATATTACAGTATAAGTATGACAGAAAAATCTTCATTCCTTCACTATGAATACACTTGGGACTCAACCACACCTGGAAGTTGGACTGGAAACCTCTTGGTTACCAGAGACCTGAATATCCTGCTATGTCACCTGATGGGCATACTACGATTGAAGCTAGATCTAGTCAGGGTTTTCTAAAGCTAGCCAGCTTCAGTTAGCTTCACATTCCAGCTCAGGCTTCGTCTGTACTAAGACGATAGATATTGCTTGTCCGCATGAAGCTAACTCTAGCGGTTTTATAACTGCGTGTGCATGTCACACGTGGCTAGTCGAACACCGAACTCTTCATTGAGACAATGTTGAAACGTCAATCCATGGGCGACACATTTTAATTTGTGCCGAAATCAAAAATGTAAGAAAAGTTTTCTTGCTAATTCAACAGGCTACGGTGTGAAATATTTATTCACCTTTATTTTATTACTTATCGTCAATGCTGTCGTTGGTGTGCTTGTCAATACGCAAGCACCTTTTCCCCCCACTCCTATCAATAAAATCATTGTATTAAAGTCATAGACACTTTTTACTGTGTTTGAAGTTTCAAATGCATTCTGTCATCACTAAATGGGTAACGTGATAGTTATTGTAACATTACTATAAAAAAAATATTTAATCAGTCGTCTTCCTCAAATTAAGGGGATGCCGGCGCAATCTTTGCGAGACGGAGGAAATCTGATTTCATTGGTCCTCAACTCGCTGCTCCGACACTTCATTCAGGATAAATGGTGTTCGCCGTGAGTCAGGCTGCCCAGGAACCGGTTAGTTCTGAAGGTTTCGTTGACGTATTAATGTAACTGGCTAAAAGGTGAGCTACTTTGGTGGTACGTACTGAATAATGCTGCTTCCTCAAGGGGTCTTTAGGAAGGGTGATGGTTCTATGTGGATCCATACAGACCCAAATTACCTTTTAAGCCATTCAATGGTTCTTTGCAGTTGAAAATAAGGATTCCATCCTCGTTTAGTGATAATTAAAATGTGGGGCAGCTGTTAATTAGAATATTTTGGGTTGTGGTTTGCTCACAGCTCTTTTTGTGCAAACGTGAGGGAGAATGTCATTCCACTTTATCTAATGTGTTGTGTTATGCCATTACATTTAATACAGTGAGCTCCAAAAGTATTGGGATGGTGACCCATTGTTTGATGTTTTGGCTCTGTCATCACTTTGGATTTGAAATTATACAATGACTATGAGGTTAAAGTGCAGGACTGGTATTTATATTTGGGTGAATTGTTTAGAAATCACAGCACTTTTTGTACATAGTCCCCCCATTTTAGAGGACCAAAAGTATTGGGACAAATTCACTTATATGTGTATTACAGTAGGCAAACGTTTAGCATTGAAAGTATGATATTTGTGCGTCTGTTACGTTCTCACTCATCATTATTCACGATTTATTCAGGATTATCCGTAATCATGGTAGAATCCACATGTAGAAGTGTTTAGAAACGTATTCTATTCTTATTTACGATAAAAGGGACTCCAAAATGACACAAATCAATTACCAATCATTTCTATTGGCCACAAAATAATGTGAAACACAACCAAAACAACATTCAAATGCATCCAACAACTTTGTCAAATCACAAGCTTGTTGAAGTCATTGCGTACTAGGAATATGGGAGGAAATTCTTTTTACTACTTAAATATCAGTGAATGTATCCCAATACTTTTGGTTCCCTGAAATGGGGGTACCATGTAAAACGATTCACCTGATATGGATGAAAATACACCCCAATTAAAGCTGGCATTTTAACCTCATAGTCATTGCATCATTTCCAATCCAAAGTGCTGGAGTACAGAGACAAAATAACAAATAATGTGTCCCAATACTTTTGGAGCTCACTGTATATGTCTATGGCCAGTGACAGTGTGTTGTGAAAGACTCGCATTATGGTCTTGTGTCGTTTGAGAACCGTTGACTAAATCATTAGTTCTCAATTCTCTCCTCAGGGACCCCCCGGCTGTTCCAGCCAAGTTATTACCTCGTAACCCTCCAGAGCTTCCACACTTAATACAAATAGTCAATATTAATACAATAATAACACCTGTGGAATTTCAACAATATAATATGGCTAGTTAAATAGAATAAATAACCTGTATGGTTCAACAAAGAACCTTTGAGATTGAGAAAGGTTCTTTATAGAACCATTCTCCATAAAGAACCATAAAATAGGGTTCTATATTCCCCCCAAAACGTTGTAACCATAGCGGAACCCTTGTTGGTGCTATATAGAATGTTTTATTCGTGTTTTTTATAGAACCTCAGTAAAGGGTTCTTTATAGCACCATACAGGTTCCATTTAGAACCTCATGAGCATGATTCTTTATAGAACCTTAAAAAAAAAAGGTTCTATACAGCACCAAAAAGGGTTCTTTTATGGTTCCATTTGTTTTTAGTGTTTACCGGTTATCCTGCGTTGAACGCAGAGTTGACCCAAGTTACATCTCTAACTCCTCAAACTACATACGTAGTATATGGCTCAGGTTTGTGGGCATAGTAGAGCTGGCCACAGATTTATTGTCAGTAATACATTTCTGCACTTTACTAAGTTTCCCAGAATCAAGTCAATAATTTCTGTAGTCAGGGACACTTAACGTAGAGTGTGGATATATGCTCTGGGATTTGAACTTGCAACCTCTTGGTAGGGAGTGTGTTGATGTTTCAGCAATGCCACCAGGTACATATTACCAAGAAAATTCAGTGCCTTCGCAAAGTATTCAGAACCCTTGACTTTTTCCACATTTTGTTACGTTACAGCCTTATTATAAAATGGATTAAAAATAATAATCCTCAGCAAACTACACACGATACCCCATAATGACATCACAATACCCCATAATGACATCACAATACCCCATAATGACATCACAATACCCCATAATGACATCACAATACCCCATAAAGGCACAGCGAAAACAGGTTTTTAGACATTTAAAAAACAAAAATACCTTATTTATATAAGTATTCAGACCCTTTGCTATGAGACAAAAAATTGAGCTCAGGTGCATCCTGTTTCCATTGATCATCCTTGAGATGTTTCTACAACTAGAATGGAGTCCACCTGTGGTAAATTCAATTGAATGGACATGATTTGGAAAGGCACACACCTTTCTATATAAGGTCCCTCAGTTGACAGTGCATGTCAGAGTAAAAACCAAGCCATGAGGTCAAAGGAATTGTGTGATTGCGTCGAGTCACAGATCTGGAGAAGGGTACCAAAACATTTCTGCAGCATTGAAGGTCCCCAAGAACACAGTGGCCTCCATCATTATTAAATGGAAGAAGTTTGGAACCACCAAGACTCTTCCTAGATTTGGCCACCCGGCTAAACTGAACATTTGGGGGAGAAGGGCCTTGGTGAGGGAGGTCACCAAGAACCCGATGGTTCACTCTGACAGAGCTCCAGAGTTCCTCTATGGAGATGGGAGAACCTTCCAGAACGACAACCATCTCTGCAACACTCCACCAATCAGGCCTTTATGGTAGTGTGGCCAGACAGAAGCCAGTAAAAGGTACATGACAGCCCACATGGAGTTTGCCAAAAGGCACCTAAAGGACTCTCAGACCATGAGAAACAAGATTCTCTGGTCTGATGAAATGAGATTGAACTCTTTTGCCTAAGTGCTAAGTGTCACATCTGGAGGAAACCTGGCACCATCCCTACGGTGAAGTATGGTGGTGGCAGCATCATATTGTGGGGATGTTTTTCATTGGCAGGGATTTGGAGACTAGTCAGGATGGAGGGAAAGATGAACGGAGCAAAGTACAGAGAGATACTTGATGGAAACATATTCAGGAGTGCTCAGGACCTCAGACTTGGGTGACCTTCCGGGGCGGCAGGTAGCCTAGTGGTTAGAGTGTTGGACTAGTAACCGAAAGGTTGCAAGATCAAATCCCCGAGCTGACAAGGTACACACACACACACACATACATATATATATATATGTTGTTCTGCCCCTGAACAAGGCAGTTAACCCACTGTTCCTAGGCTGTCATTGAAAATAAGAATTTGTTCTCAACTGACTTGCCTAGTTAAATAAAGGTTAAATAAAAAGACCACAATCCTAAGAACACAGCCAAGAAAATGCAGGAGTGGCTTCAGGACAAATCTGAATGTCCTTGAGTGGCCCAGCCAGAGCCTGGACTTGAACCCAATCTAACATCTCTGGAGAGACCTGAAAATAGCTGTGCAGCAACGCTCCCCTGACAGCTTGAAAGGATCTGCAGAGAAGAATGGGAGAAACTTCCCAGATACAGGTGAGCCAAGCTTGTAGCGTCATGCCCAAAGAAGACTTGAGGCTGTAATCGCTGCCAAAGGTGCTTCAACAAAGTACTGAGTAAAGTCATATCCCAGTTTACCCTGATTAACTCTTTAGTCATATCCCAGTTTACCCTGATTTACTCTTTAGTCATATCCCAGTTTACCCTGATTAACTCTTTAGTCATATCCCAGTTTACCCTGATTAACTCTTTAGTCATATCCCAGTTTACCCTGATTAACTCTTTAGTCATATCCCAGTTTACCCTGATTTACTCTTTAGTCATATCCCAGTTTACCCTGATTAACTCTTTAGTCATATCCCAGTTTACCCTGATTAACTCTTTAGTCATATCCCAGTTTACCCTGATTAACTCTTTAGTCATATCCCAGTTTACCCTGATTAACTCTTTAGTCATATCCCAGTTTACCCTGATTAACTCTTTAGTCATATCCCAGTTTACCCTGATTAACTCTTTAGTCATATCCCAGTTTACCTATTTGCTTATGGTCTTGCGGGAGAAGGGCCTTGGTCGACACCTAGCGACCTGTTTTTTAAAATTATATGAGTAATGAGCAATTTTATTTGGAATGGCAGACAAAATTAAATGGGCCTATTTATATAATGAATATGAATGTGGAGGGCAGAAATGATTACATTTTAAAGCATTAGACCCTCACTAAAGGCGTCAGTCATACAAAAGTTATACTTAAATCCAAACTGGTTCTCTAGCAGATTTGTAAGAATGTCTCACCCCGCGTTCAAGAATGGCCTCTTTCCCTTTATTTAGATTACAACCTCTCACTTTCAGCTATTTGAAAATGAAATAATCTCCAAAATGTCGCTATTTTTAAAACAAGCCATAGAAAGTTTGTTGCAATTTCAGTTTAATCCACCAGAAAAGACAGAATAAATAATACAACAAATATTGTGGTTAAACTCAAATATACTAATGATATAAATATACTTTTTCAACTTATTTTTTTTTATGGTATAATCTTTTTAAATTGGATCATAAATAGGACTGGTGAAGAGATATCACACATGCAGCTGACACAACAATATGTAAATGTCTGCTCTACCCAAAATTACAACAGCAGCATTGCAGCATTACCACAAAAATGGAAGAGGCAAGTGGAAGGGGGAGAAAGTAAGGAACTTGTCTGTCGGCTCTGCATTAAAGACCAAAATTAGTTAAATAAAATTATGATAAATAAAAACATATACCAGTTTCATTTAAGGACCAAAAAATGTACAGCTGTGCCATATAAATTAACAAAAGGTTGGGAAGAGACTTTCAATGTTTTCCGATTCCATAGCACATGGTTTATGAATTGATACGCAAACGACGCCGGATTCAAAATGTAGAATTGTTCAATTTCAATTACTATACAAAATTCTTGCAACCAATAGAATGTTATATATATGGGGGATACAATCTTCCCAGCTCTGCAGATTCTGCTGTGAGGAGGCAGAGTCATTAGATCATTTATTTTGGTGTTGTCCATGTGTAGCTCGTTTTCAGTCACAGGTCCAGGAATGGCTGAAGAATTGCAACATTTGCCTAGAACTAACGCTGCAGATAGCAATACTGGGTGATTTGAAAAGTCATATACAATCAATCAATAATATAATAATTATTTTAGAAAAAATGTTTATATTTAATTTACAATCTGTAGAAGCTATGAGAATAGAAAGGTTCAATTATTTTGTGAAGCATCACAGCACAGTTGAAAAATATGTGGCAAATAGAAATCCAATATGGATGGTGTTAAGAGATAGATGGGAGGGGTTGAATGGAGCTGAAGGTTGGGACTAATAACAACAAGATAAACAATGTAAAACATACTGTGTCTGTAAAATATATATAGGTTCAGAACTTTTTGTGAAATAGCACATAGCAAATATAGCAAATATATGGCAAATAGAAATCAAACTGAATGGACATCATATATATATATATATATATGTGGGTATGTGTATGTATATGTATGTGTATATGTATCTATATATATATATATATATATATATATATATATATATATATATATATATATATATATATATATATATACATATATATAGGTGGGTATGTATATGTATATGTATGTGTATATGTATGTATATATATATATAGGTGGGTATGTGTATGTGTATGTATATGTATGTGTATATGTATGTATATATATATAGGTGGGTATGTGTATGTATGTATATAAATATATATATTTACCCCAAAAATATATGTGGTATTGGAAATGATGCAGACAATTACATTGATGGAAGCTACAATCTATCTGCGCTATTCAAGCTGATCTACCCCTAAAAAATATAATATATTATTATTATTATTAAAGCTGATCTACCCCTAAAAAATATATAATATATTATTATTATTATTAAAGCTGATCTACCCCTAAAATATATAATATATTATTATTATTATTAAAGCTGATCTACCCCTAAAAAATATATAATATATTATTATTATTATTAAAGCTGATCTACCCCTAAAAAATATATAATATATTATTATTAAAGCTGATCTACGTCTAAAATATATAAAATAAATACATAAACAACAACAAAAAAACAAATACTGAGTAAAGAAGGGTCTGAATACTTATGTAAATGTGATATTTCTGTTTATAATTTTAATAAATTAGCAAAAATGTTTTAAAAAACATGTTTTTGCTTTGTCATTATGGGGTGTGTAGATTGATAAAGGAAAAATAACGATTTAATCCATTTTAGAATAATGTTGTAACCGAACAAAATGTGGAAAAAGTCACTGGGTCTGAATACTTTCAGAATGCACTGTATATCAACACACTCCCAACAATAAGGGTACGGTTAGGGTACCTTGTTGTCCCCTGGCGCTTTGACATGTAGATTGATGGTGATGTACTGGCGGGGTACTCTTTGAGCACTGCTATTTAGCTAAGTGCAGAAATGTATTTATTGCCATTACATCTGTGGCCATCCTTTGTCAAGCCCACAGATCTACCTTGTTGTCCCCTGGCGCTTTGACATGTAGATGGATGCTACCCTGCATAGCAAGAAATTCAGGTCATTGGCAAACAAGAGGTTATGAGTCCAAACCCAGGTGAGGTTGAGTCCCAAGTGTGCCTACAGTAAATAATTGTATAACATTTTACTGTAATAATTATCCTGTAAAATTTCAATAATTTAAAGACTACTGAGTGGCTGTAAAATTATAGTAAAATTATTTATACTGAACAATAATATAAACTCAACATGCAACAATTTCTAATATTTTACTGAAGTTACAGTTCATATAAGGAAATCCGTCAATTGAAATAAATTCATTAGGCCCTAATCTATGGATTTCACATGACTGGGAATACAGATGTGCATCTGATGGTCACAGATACCTTAAAAAAAATGAGCCTCACAACAGGCTTCAGTATCTCGTCACGGTATCTCTATGCATTCAAATCGCCATCGATGAAATGCAATTGTGTTCATTGTCCATAGATAATGCCTGCTCATAACCCCACCACCACCATGGGGCACTCTGTTCACAACGTTGGCATCAGGAAACTGCTCGCCCACACAACGCCATACACGTGTTTGTAAGGCCGTACTGCCAAATTCTCTAAAACAACATTGAAGGCGGCTTATGGTAGAGAAATTAACATTCAATTCTCTGGCAACAGCTCTGGAGGACATTCCTGCATGTCAATTGCGCACTCCATCAAAACTTGAGACATCTGTGGCATTGTGTTGTGTGACGAAAACTGCACATTTTAGAGTGGCCTTTTATTGTCCCCGGCACAAGGTGCACCTGTGTAATGATCATGCTGTTTAATCAGATTCTTTATATGCCACACCTGTCAGATGGATGGATTATCTTGGCAAAGGAGAAATGCTCACAAACAGGGATGTAAACAAATTTGTGCACAAAACTTGAGCGAAATAAGCTTTTTGTGCGTATGGAAAATTTCGGGGATCTTTTATTTCAGCTCATGAAACATGGGACATGGGACATGGAACACTTTACATGTTGTGTTTATATTTTTTTGTTCAGTGTACAAGAGTGTACTGTAATCTGAATACAGCAGCATACTGTCATTTTACAGCTATAACACCTTACATTTAGCTGTAAAAATACAGTTAGTTGTTGTATATTTACTGAAAAAATGCAGTTTAAATGTAAAAACATATTACTGTATTTTCACTGCAACTCAATAGCCAGTAACTTACTGTAAAATGACTGGTACTTTTTTAACAGTTTGTGTCATAAATGTAAATGTAATCGGAAGTGAGTTAATTTACAGTAGAATTACAGTAAAAACGTACAGCTATTGCTAACAGTGTTATTAAAAAAACTAAAGTAAATACCTGTGTATTTAAAAATTTGTATAAATATTGGATACTGACCGTCCACTTTCCTGGATGTGCACTGTCCATCGACATCTCACAGAACACCTGGACAGGTGAGGTGGATCCTGCAGGATAAATAGTGTAAACCCCATTCTGTCCAGAACCTGATTGGTACACCTCGTTACAGTCCACTGGATGCAGGGAGGACTGTACTGCCACGGGGACCAGTAGAGCCAGCATCAAGCTGAACTGCACAACAGGGTAGATGGATACAGCAGTTGCAATGTCAATACTGTCTAGTGATGGTTCATTAAACGATACATGTCTCATATTCACATTAGTATCTACGAATGCAGGTTTTTCTGCTTATTCTAATAATGGTTTATTAATTTAACACCTACCATCATTGTTGAGATAGATGTCCGTTTGCCTTTAAAGGAAACTTTTGTATAGTTTACAACAAAAAAAAAGAGTAAGTTAAGAAGCATATTTACAACAGTATTCTTCAGGTCAAAGCTACTATTGGTTAAATAGTTAAGGCAGAGGCTGTGCCATCGGATCGAACCACCAGTTTCCGACCCCCAGGATGAATTCTCCCCTGAACTAAACAATTGTATCATGTTCATTAGGTACAAATAAGTCTACTGGACCGGTACCCCATGTCGAATGTGCTGGTATATAACATATGTTAATTTAAGACATGAATTGTGTAAATCTTTGTTGGTTATATATTGTCCGGTCTTTTATCTCCCCACCCAATTAATGTAACCTACTGTATGTTGTAGCTAAAGACTGCCTGATTGTAACCTACTGTATGTTGTAGATAGAGACTGCCTGAATGTAACCTACTGTATGTTGTAGATAGAGACTGCCTGAATGTAACCTACTGTATGTTGTAGCTAGAGACTGCCTGAATGTAACCTACTGTATGTTGTAGATAGAGACTGCCTGAATGTAACCTACTGTATGTTGTAGATAGAGACCGCCTGAATGTAACCTACTGTATGTTGTAGATAGAGACCGCCTGAATGTAACCTACTGTATGTTGTAGATAGAGACTGTCTGAATGTAACCTACTGTATGTTGTAGCTAGAGACTGCCTGAATGTAACCTACTGTATGTTGCAGCTAGAGACTGCCTGAATGTAACCTACTGTATGTTGTAGATAGAGACTGCCTGAATGTAACCTACTGTATGTTGTAGATAGAGACTGCCTGAATGTAACCTACTGTATGTTGTAGATAGAGACCGCCTGAATGTAACCTACTGTATGTTGTAGATAGAGACCGCCTGAATGTAACCTACTGTATGTTGTAGATAGAGACCGCCTGAATGTAACCTACTGTATGTTGTAGATAGAGACTGTCTGAATGTAACCTACTGTATGTTGTAGCTAGAGACTGCCTGAATGTAACCTACTGTATGTTGCAGCTAGAGACTGCCTGAATGTAACCTACTGTATGTTGTAGATAGAGACTGCCTGAATGTAACCTACTGTATGTTGTAGCTAGAGACTGCCTGAATGTAACCTACTGTATGTTGTAGATAGAGACCGCCTGAATGTAACCTACTGTATGTTGTAGATAGAGACCGCCTGAATGTAACCTACTGTATGTTGTAGATAGAGACTGCCTGAATGTAACCTACTGTATGTTGTAGATAGAGACTGCCTGAATGTAACCTACTGTATGTTGTAGATAGAGACTGCCTGAATGTAACCTACTGTATGTTGTAGATAGAGACTGCCTGAATGTAACCTACTGTATGTTGTAGATAGAGACTGCCTGAATGTAACCTACTGTATGTTGTAGATAGAGACTGCCTGAATGTAACCTACTGTATGTTGTAGCTAGAGACTGCCTGAATGTAACCTACTCTATGTTGTAGATAGAGACTGCCTGAATGTAACCTACTGTATGTTGTAGCTAAAGACTGCCTGAATGTAACATACTGTATGTTGTAGATAGAGAATGCCTGAATGTAACCTACTGTATGTTGTAGATAGAGACTGCCTGAATGTAACCTACTGTATGTTGTAGATAGAGACTTCCTGAATGTAACCTACTGTATGTTGTAGATAGAGACTGCCTGAATGTAACCTACTGTATGTTGTAGATAGAGACTGCCTGAATGTAACCTACTGTATGTTGTAGATAGAGACTGCCTGAATGTAACCTACTGTATGTTTTAGATAGAGACCGCCTGAATGTAACCTACTGTATGTTGTAGATAGAGACTGCCTGAATGTAACCTACTGTATGTTGTAGATAGAGACTGTCTGAATGTAACCTACTGTATGTTGTAGCTAGAGACTGCCTGAATGTAACCTACTGTATGTTGTAGATAGAGACTTCGTGAATGTAACCTACTGTATGTTGTAGATAGAGACCGCCTGAATGTAACCTACTGTATGTTGTAGATAGAGACTGCCTGAATGTAACCTACTGTATGTTGTAGCTAGAGACTGCCTGAATGTAACCTACTGTATGTTGTAGATAGAGACCGCCTGAATGTAACCTACTGTATGTTGTAGATAGAGACTGCCTGAATGTAACCTACTGTATGTTGTAGCTAGAGACTGCCTGAATGTAACCTACTGTATATGGTAGATAGAGACTGCCTGAATGTAACCTACTGTATATGGTAGATAGAGACTGCCTGAATGTAACCTACTGTATGTTGTAGATAGAGACTGCCTGAATGTAACCTACTGTATGTTGTAGATAGAGACTGCCTGAATGTAACCTACTGTATGTTGTAGATAGAGACTGCCTGAATGTAACCTACTGTATGTTGTAGCTAGAGACTGCCTGAATGTAACCTACTGTATGTTGTAGATAGAGACTGCCTGAATGTAACCTACTGTATGTTGTAGATAGAGACTGCCTGAATGTAACCTACTGTATGTTGTAGATAGAGACTGCCTGAATGTAACCTACTGTATGTTGTAGCTAGAGACTGCCTGAATGTAACCTACTGTATGTTGTAGATAGAGACTGCCTGAATGTAACCTACTGTATGTTGTAGCTAGAGACTGCCTGAATGTAACCTACTGTATGTTGCAGCTAGAGACTGTCTGAATGTAACCTACTGTATGTTGTAGATAGAGACTGCCTGAATGTAACCTACTGTATGTTGCAGCTAGAGACTGCCTGAATGTAACCTACTGTATGTTGCAGCTAGAGACTGCCTGAATGTAACCTACTGTATGTTGTAGATAGAGACTGCCTGAATGTAACCTACTGTATGTTGTAGCTAGAGACTGCCTGAATGTAACCTACTGTATGTTGTAGTTAAAGACTGCCTGAATGTAACCTACTGTATGTTGTAGCTAGAGACTGCCTGAATGTAACCTACTGTATGTTGTAGTTAAAGACTGCCTGAATGTAACCTACTGTATGTTGTAGATAGAGACTGCCTGAATGTAACCTACTGTATGTTGTAGATAGAGACTGCCTGAATGTAACCTACTGTATGTTGTAGATAGAGACTGCCTGAATGTAACCTACTGTATGTTGTAGATAGAGACTGCCTGAATGTAACCTACTGTATGTTGTAGATAGAGACTGCCTGAATGTAACCTACTGTATGTTGTAGATAGAGACTGCCTGAATGTAACCTACTGTATGTTGTAGTTAAAGACTGCCTGGATGTAACCTACTGTATGTTGTAGATAGAGACTGCCTGAATGTAACCTACTGTATGTTGTAGATAGAGACTGCCTGAATGTAACCTACTGTATGTTGTAGATAGAGACTGCCTGAATGTAACCTACTGTATGTTGTAGATAGAGACTGCCTGATTGTAACCTACTGTATGTTGTAGATAGAGACTGCCTGAATGTAACCTACTGTATGTTGTAGCTAGAGACTGCCTGAATGTAACCTACTGTATGTTGTAGATAGAGACTTGCCGTAATGTAACCTACTGTATGTTGTAGATAGAGACTGCCTGAATGTAACCTACTGTATGTTGTAGATAGAGACTGCCTGAATGTAACCTACTGTATGTTGTAGATAGAGACTGCCTGAATGTAACCTACTGTATGTTGTAGATAGAGACTGCCTGAATGTAACCTACTGTATGTTGTAGATAGAGACTGCCTGAATGTAACCTACTGTATGTTGTAGTTAAAGACTGCCTGAATGTAACCTACAGTATGTTGTAGATAGAGACTGCCTGAATGTAACCTACTGTATGTTGTAGATAGAGACTGCCTGAATGTAACCTACTGTATGTTGTAGCTAAAGACTGCCTGAATGTAACCTACTGTATGTTGTAGCTAGAGACTGCCTGAATGTAACCTACTGTATGTTGTAGATAGAGACTGCCTGAATGTAACCTACTGTATGTTGTAGATAGAGACTGTCTGAATGTAACCTACTGTATGTTGTAGATAGAGACTGCCTGAATGTAACCTACTGTATGTTGTAGATAGAGACTGCCTGAATGTAACCTACTGTATGTTGTAGATAGAGACTGCCTGAATGTAACCTACTGTATGTTGTAGATAGAGACTGCCTGAATGTAACCTACTGTATGTTGTAGCTAGAGACTGCCTGAATGTAACCTACTGTATGTTGTAGCTAGAGACTGCCTGAATGTAACCTACTGTATGTTGTAGCTAGAGACTGCCTGAATGTAACCTACTGTATGTTGTAGATAGAGACTGCCTGAATGTAACCTACTGTATGTTGTAGATAGAGACTGCCTGAATGTAACCTACTGTATGTTGTAGATAGAGACTGCCTGAATGTAACCTACTGTATGTTGTAGATAGAGACTGCCTGAATGTAACCTACTGTATGTTGTAGATAGAGACTGCCTGAATGTAACCTACTGTATGTTGTAGCTAGAGACTGCCTGAATGTAACCTACTGTATGTTGTAGCTAGAGACTGCCTGAATGTAACCTACTGTATGTTGTAGCTAGAGACTGCCTGAATGTAACCTACTGTATGTTGTAGATAGAGACTGCCTGAATGTAACCTACTGTATGTTGTAGCTAGAGACTGCCTGAATGTAACCTACTGTATGTTGTAGATAGAGACTGCCTGAATGTAACCTACTGTATGTTGTAGATAGAGACTGCCTGAATGTAACCTACTGTATGTTGTAGATAGAGACTGCCTGAATGTAACCTACTGTATGTTGTAGCTAGAGACTGCCTGAATGTAACCTACTGTATGTTGTAGATAGAGACTGCCTGAATGTAACCTACTGTATGTTGTAGCTAGAGACTGCCTGAATGTAACCTACTGTATGTTGTAGCTAAAGACTGCCTGAATGTAACCTACTGTATGTTGTAGATAGAGACTGCCTGAATGTAACCTACTGTATGTTGTAGCTAAAGACTGCCTGAATGTAACCTACTGTATGTTGTAGATAGAGACTGCCTGAATGTAACCTACTGTATGTTGTAGCTAGAGACTGCCTGAATGTAACCTACTGTATGTTGTAGATAGAGAATGCATGAATGTAACCTACTGTATGTTGTAGATAGAGACTGCCTGAATGTAACCTACTGTATGTTGTAGATAGAGACTGCCTGAATGTAACCTACTGTATGTTGTAGCTAGAGACTGCCTGAATGTAACCTACTGTATGTTGTAGATAGAGACTGCCTGAATGTAACCTACTGTATGTTGTAGATAGAGAATGCCTGAATGTAACCTACTGTATGTTGTAGATAGAGACTGCCTGAATGTAACCTACTGTATGTTGTAGATAGAGACTGCCTGAATGTAACCTACTGTATGTTGTAGCTAGAGACTTCGTGAATGTAACCTACTGTATGTTGTAGATAGAGACTGCCTGAATGTAACCTACTGTATGTTGTAGATAGAGACTGCCTGAATGTAACCTACTGTATGTTGTAGATAGAGACTGCCTGAATGTAACCTACTGTATGTTGTAGATAGAGACTGCCTGAATGTAACCTACTGTATGTTGTAGCTAGAGACTGCCTGAATGTAACCTACTGTATGTTGTAGATAGAGACTGCCTGAATGTAACCTACTGTATGTTGTAGCTAGAGACTGTCTGAATGTAACCTACTGTATGTTGTAGATAGAGACTGCCTGAATGTAACCTACTGTATGTTGTAGCTAGAGACTGCCTGAATGTAACCTACTGTATGTTGTAGATAGAGACTGCCTGAATGTAACCTACTGTATGTTGTAGCTAGAGACTGCCTGAATGTAACCTACTGTATGTTGTAGATAGAGACTGCATGAATGTAACCTACTGTATGTTGTAGATAGAGACTGTCTGAATGTAACATACTGTATGTTGTAGATAGAGACCGCCTGAATGTAACCTACTGTATGTTGTAGATAGAGACTGCCTGAATGTAACCTACTGTATGTTGTAGATAGAGACTGTCTGAATGTAACCTACTGTATGTTGTAGATAGAGAATGCCTGAATGTAACCTACTGTATGTTGTAGATAGAGACTGCCTGAATGTAACCTACTGTATGTTGTAGATAGAGACTGCCTGAATGTAACCTACTGTATGTTGTAGATAGAGACTGCCTGAATGTAACCTACTGTATGTTGTAGATAGAGACTGCCTGAATGTAACCTACTGTATGTTGTAGATAGAGACTGCCTGAATGTAACCTACTGTATGTTGTAGATAGAGACTTCCTGAATGTAACCTACTGTATGTTGTAGATAGAGACTGCCTGAATGTAACCTACTGTATGTTGTAGCTAGGTGCAATTTAGATTTTGGCCACTAGATGGCAGCAGTATATGTGCAATGTTTTAGACTGATCCAATGAACCATTGCATTTCTGTTCAAAATGTTGTATCAAGACTGCCCAAATGTGCCTAATTTGTTTATGAATAACTTTTCATGTTCAAAATTGTGCACTCTCCTCAAACAATTGCATGGTATTCTTTCACTGTAATAGCTACTGTAAATTGGACAATGCAGTTAGATCAACAAGAATTTAAGCTTTCTGCCAATATCAGATATGTCTATGTCCAGGGAAATGTTCTTGTTACTTACAAACTCATGCTAATCGTATTAGCCTACCTTAGCTCAACCGTCCTGCGGACGGGACACCGATCCCGAAGCAGAAAGAAGTAAAGAAGTGAGTGTATGATCTTACCTGTATGAGTGACTGAGCAGATGTCTTCCCCACGAAGATGCACACCTCTTTTATAAAGACAACCAGAGCTCATTGCAACACTCAGTACATTACCTGGTCCACACCTCTTTTATAAAGATAACTAATCATTCCTGGAAACACTCTTGTCTGTAAACATCCCACTGGGCACAGACGTCAGTTCAAAGTCTAGTTTGATTTACATTTGGTTGAGTTGTCAACTATCGGGAATTCAATATGAAATCAACCCAAAAAATGTCACCCTGTCATTGGATTTAGGTTCAAAGTTGAATTTTTTTAAAAAGACAACAATCCCTTACGTTGATTACTTTTTGCAATTACAATCAGTTTTCCACTTTCATTCAACATCATAACATATAACTTTGTTTGTAGAAATGACGTGGAAAAAACGTTGATTCAACCAGTGATAGAGCTCTTTGCCCTTTGACCCTGGGTACAGTTGCATGCACTTATTGTGACTCAAATTAATATAATCATTCCATTAGAACGTTTAGGTGCTTTACAAGAAGAACAATTCCCTTAATAATCATGTTTACATGAACACATCTGAAATAAGGCTACCTGATGCGAATTTGCCGAAAATCGACAATGATAACAAAACGTTCTACCACAGCGACCATGTTATTTTTTGGGGAAGTCTTTGAGATCATAGTTCGGACACATAAAGTTTGTATGTGAAAACTATTTCTAAAATGTATAATTTCAATTTTTTTCTGAACTCACTTCACTTTCGCTCAAAAGAGGGAAGCTTACGCTGCTGATGCTAGCGCCAAGTATTTTAATCAGCATATGTTTACTTTGATTATGATGTTACGCCGATTAAGATAAGCAGAGTAAGGTGTTTGCATGACTAATGCCAGACTCGGCCTACCAGCCGTAATCAGTTTAATATCATATTATTCGTGTGCATGTAAACATGCTCAATCTGGGTCAAATCGTCAAAATCCCGAGTTGAATTAAATAATAATCAAAAAATAGATCTGTTTGGTCATAATGACCATCGTTATATTTGGAGGAAAAAGGGTAACGCTTGCAAGCCGAAGAACACCATCCCAACCGTGAAGCACGGGGGTGGCAGCATCATGTTGTGGGGTTGCTTTGCTGCAGGAGGGACTGGTGCACTTCACAAAATAGATGGCATCATGAGGTAGGAAAATTATGTGGATATACAGTGGGGCAAAAAAGTATTTAGTCAGCCACCAATTGTGCAAGTTCTCCCACTTAAAAAGATGAGAGAGGCCTGTAATTTTCATCATAGGTACACTTCAACTATGACAGACAAAATGAGAAAAAAAATCCAGAAAATCACATTGTAGGATTTTTAATGAATTTATTTGCAAATTATGGTGGAAAATAAGTATTTGGTCACCTACAAACAAGCAATATTTCTGGCTCTCACAGACCTGTAACTTATTCTTTAAGAGGCTCCTCTGTCCTCCACTCGTTACCTGTATTAATGGCACCCGTTTGAACTTGTTATCAGTATAAAAGACACCTGTCCACAACCTCAAACAGTCACACTCCACATGACTGCAAACAGTCATAGTGAAAGAGGTCAATCATAGACACATCTGAATGAGTGGGGACATTTTGAGAAAACAAGTTCGGTCTTATATTTGTAGGTCTATCAGTAAGGGCTGGGTAGTTAATTGGAACTGGCTGTATTAGTTGTACTAGTTTAACGTTAGTAGTTGATCTCTAGTAAGACTAGTTGGACTTAACATCTGGTAGTTTAACTCTAGTAGACCTAGTTGAACTTAAACTCTAGTGGTTGACCTCTAATACTTCAACTGTGGTTACACAAAGAGCTATGCCGGTAAGAGGACGTACAAAGTACAAACATCCCCGTGGAGTGTCAATAATGACTTGTCACCTGATCACCTGTCCTGGCAGAGGAAAATGTAGCTGAGGTTTAATCTAGAACTTTGTTGCGGCAGAAATGAGCTGAGCTGTTGTAACTTCTCAAGGGTAATGTTATTGATCTGGGTTAATGGTAATGTTATTGATCTGTGTGCGATTGTGATTTTATGTTTTTCATAGCCTCCTGTAATGTCTGCACCCTAACACAATGCCATTTTGTTCTGGAACTTTTGCTGGTGTAAATGTGATTATAAATATGATTAAATAAATATGATAGTCATATATCACCTCTCTCTATATAAGGGACATGTAGCCATTTACTCTGGGAGCTCCTTCCCTGACTGCGATCAGAGAGGGATCTACCTTGCAGCCGCTTGGATTAAAATATTCACTATTATACAATACAATTAGTCTCTGCCTAATCTTTGGATAACATTTTTTTTACAACAACTTGTTGGATCAGATTTGTTCTCCCTCCCTCTTTTCTTCCTCTTTCAGTCCTGTTTATGTGGCTCAAGCAAAAACACCTTAATGATTGGTTGGTAATAAAAACTCCTTAATGATTGGTTGGTAATAAAAACTCCTTAATGATTGGTTGGTAAGAAAAACTCCTTAATGATTGGTTTGCAATAGTGCCTCCCACAATGTAGGCGATGGGTGCAGTTGGTGGGTCCATGTGTGGTCTGGGGTTGGCAGCAGTACCGCGAGACCAGAGTCCAGCAGTGTCAAAATACCATCTAAGATCCTGGTTGGCATCTGTTCCTTTAGAACTTCAAACACACTGGACTTGAACACAATCATTCTCTCAACCAGCTTCATGAGGTAGTCACCTGGAAGCTGTCATCAAGGCAAAGGGTGGCTACTTTGAAGAATCAAAAATATATTTTGATTTGTTTAACACTTTTTTGGTTACTACATGATTCCATATGTGTTATTTCATAGTTTTGATGTCTTCACTATTATTCTACAATGTAGAAAATAGTCAAAAATTCATTAAAACCCTGGAAGGAGAAAGTGTCAAAACTTTTGACTGGTAGTGTATACACAGTTGAAGTCGGAAGTTTACATACACCTTAGCCAAGTACATTTAAACTCAGTTTTTCACAATTCCTGACATTTAATCCTAGTAAAAATTCCCTGTCTTAGGTCAGTTAGAATCATCACTTAATTTTAAGAATGTGGAATGTCAGAATAATAGTAGAGAGAATTATTTATTTCAGCTTTTATTTCCTTCATCACATTCCCAGTGGGTCAGAAGTTTACATACACTCAATTAGTATTTGGTAGAGTGGTTGAAAAACGAGTTTTAATGACTCCAACCTAAGTGTATGTAAACTTCCAACTTCAACTGCAAGTAATTCTGGCCAACAGCCAATGATATTCATATGTGACTGTTTAAAAGGTTCCCTATAGGCCCGGAGTTTCACAGCGATCTAAAGCACTGCATCTCAGTGCAAGAGGTGTCACTACAGTCCCTGGTTCAAATCCAGGCTGTATCACATCTGGACATGATTGGGAATCCCATAGGGTGTTGCACAATTGTCCCAGCGTCGTCCAGGTTTGGCCAGGGGTAGGCCGTCATTGTAAATAAGAGATTGTTCATCACTGACTAGTTAAAAAAAAGGTTAAACATAAAATACAAAATAGTCCAGAGAGATTCTATAAACTCTGGACTCTGTCTCTCCTCTCTCTCTCAGGCTGTCGTGACCTCAACCTGGTGTTGAGCTGTGACGAAATCTACACCAACACCTCGACAGAGACCGGCTGTCTACACCATCTACCCAACTTTGACACCTGTTCATGACATGGACCCTGATGGAGGGAAGTGAACTGGGAGTATCGCAGCATTATTTTGTGTCTTTATTATCAGAATGATTTTCTCTTACTTTCGGAGGAAATTTTTTTAACTTTGTTTTGCATTTTTTTTTGTTTTTAAAGCTTTTTTGTTACATTTACATTTTACATTTCATGTTGGGTTCCTTAAAGCTACAGTTCACAATTTGTTTTGGTATACAGCTGACTACCATTCATCATCTATGATTGATTGCTTTAACCACATTTTAAAGCTACAAATGTTTACTTGTTTACAATATTGTTTAATATTTTGGCTTATGATGAAGATGTTTTAATCTCATGATGAATTATATATCAAGTATTATAAAACTGGTTGTTTGGTTCCTGGATGCTGATTGGACGAGCAGAGTTCCAAGCCGTGCTCTATTGGCCATCACAGACACACCTGCTAACAGTTCCGTCTGGAAATGATCACTGTGCATCCATCAGAATATCACGTTGTGTCTGAATCATCTCTTGTATTTATCTCTACTCGCTCATTATTTCCCCTTGCTTCCAGTCTAACATTTAGATTGGTTCAGCGGGGGTTAATATAAGCCCAGCTGTCTTCCTGTCTGACCTCAAAAACAATGTGTCACTTTAGAATTCTGATCTCTGTAGCTAGTACCGTCGTGTCGACACTTGACACTTACATGCGACTTCTGCTAATCAGAATACGAAGATCGCATTGAAAAGACGGATCTAGATGCACAAAAGTCACTTTGTGGTCTGATTGTGTTCAGATCTGTCTGACCACTTCAGGGGCTCGTCAGGGATGCATTGTCTGGCACAGTGGATGCGTCATAATACCCATAAAACCTAGCGGTAAAAGCCGCTAATGGTTCCAATAGTTTTTTCCCCATTCATTTTTACATCTGGGATTTCAGATCAACTTCATATAAGGTCTGTGTTTTGTGTAGGTATACGTGGTGTTTTGTGTAAGGCGTGGTGTTTTGTGTAGGTATACCAAGGCGTGATGTTTTGATTGCCATGTAATTCTCTCCAAGGTTGAGTTTTCGGAATATATTCGCCTCCATTTAACTCAGACCTCAGCAAGACTACAAATTCCTGCAGGGAGCTCCTGTACATCATCTCTAGCAGACACTGTCAGCTACCTTTCATCAGCGCGATCAGAGACCTTTGTGCCCAATCCACGAATGTACGTACCCTTTCTGTTTTAGCTTGCCGCCGACTACACTTAAGATAGCTAGTTAGCACACGTTTCCTGGGAAACGCGTTTCCACACGTTTCCTGGGGAGGTTACTGGGGAAACGATTATGGGTCACACTTCTGGCGGAGATAGCAAAGGACTGAGTTGAATGGCGATTTTGGGGGTTTTAGTAGTTAGCCAATTGCGATAAGCAATAATAAGACATTCACTCGCTTGATGTTGAAATGTTACGGAGCTCGGGGACAACATGTGCTGTTCGTGGTTGTACATACAACCAGACAAAACTTAACGAATGGGTTAAATTGGAGTGCTTTGACCATTAAACCTAAAACTAAATCAGAATGTTCCTGTCAGAGATGGTACAGTTTCCATCGCCTCCCAAATGACGACGAAGCGAAAAGAAATTGGCTCTTATAAAAGCCCCCCCAAAAGTTGTATGTTTGCTCGTTTCACTTTGTTGATAAGACGTGTCGTGTCTTTGCTATGCCGGGTTAAGTGATATGACATGCTATTCTATAAAAAATAAAATAATTTCTCTGTAATTAATATTACCTGATTAAGGACAACAAAGTTAAGGTATTGGAGTGGCCATCACAAAGCCCAGACCTCAATCCCATAGAAAATTTGTGGGCAGAACTGAAAAAGCGTGTGCGAGCAAGGAGGCCTACAAACCTGACTCAGTTACACCAGCTCTGTCGGGAGGAATGGGCCAAAATTAACCCAACTTATTGTGAGAAGCTTGTGGAAGGTACCCGAAACGTTTGACCCAAGTTAAACAATTTAAAGGCAATGCTACCAAATACTAATTGAGTGTATGTAAACTTCTGACCCACTGGGAAAGTGATGAAATAAATATAAGCTGAAATAAATCAATTTCACATTCTTAAAATAAAGTGGTGATCCTAAAACAGGGACTTTTTACTAGGATTAAATGTCAGGAATAGACTGTGTAAAAAGATGTAAGATAAAAAAAAAATCTGAGATCTAAATCTGTAGACAATTCAAGCAAATGAAACACAAATCAGCCTAATGTGATGTACAGACCGCAGTGGTCAGAGAAGAGACGTTTCCCATCAAGTTGAACACATAAACACAACTTCAGAACCGTATAATTTTCTTCAAATGGCTTGGCTTTAATACCGTTCCACCTAATAATGAGCAATTTCAGACGTTCTAAACGTCAAAGCCCTCAATCGTCTGAAACATGAGCTATTTGATTGGCTATCAGGTACCACTGCAACACACACTAATTGGCTGTCAGTGACCGTTGTGACAAACAACGGCTGTCCTGTCAGACACTCTCTGGGGGTCACCAGGTTGGCTTTGGTCTGGAGGGAAACAGAACGAGAAAAAGGAAATGCAGCTGTGTCCCAATGGACCCTGGTCAACAGTAGTCCACTACCCTATAGACCCTGGTAAACAGTAGTCCACTACCATATAGACCCTGGTAAACAGTAGTCCACTACCCTATAGACACTGGTCAACAGTAGTCCACTACCCTATAGACCCTGGTAAACAGTAGTCCACTACCATATAGACCCTGGTAAACAGTAGTCCACTACCCTATAGACACTGGTCAACAGTAGTCCACTACCCTATAGAACCTGGTCAACAGTAGTCCACTACCCTATAGACCCTGGTAAACAGTAGTCCACTACCCTATAGACACTGGTCAACAGTAGTCCACTACCCTATAGAACCTGGTCAACAGTAGTCCACTACCCTATAGACCCTGGTCTACAGTAGTCCACTACCCTATAGACCCTGGTCTACAGTAGTCCACTACACTATAGACCCTGGTCTACAGTAGTCCACTACCCTATAGACCCTGGTCTACAGTAGTCCACTACCCTATAGACCCTGGTCAACAGTAGTCCACTACCCTATAGACCCTGGTCTACAGTAGTCCACTACCCTATAGACCCTGGTCAACAGTAGTCCACTACCCTATAGTCCCTGGTTACAGTAGTCCACTACCCTATAAACCCTGGTCTACAGTAGTCCACTACCCTATAGACCCTGGTCTACAGTAGTCCACTACCCTATAGACCCTGGTCAACAGTAGTCCACTACCCTATAGGCCCTGGTCTACAGTAGTCCACTACCCTGGTCTACAGTAGTCCACTACCCTGGTCTACAGTAGTCCACTACCCTATAGGCCCTGGTCTACAGTAGTCCACTACCCTGGTCTACAGTAGTCCACTACCCATTAGACCTTGGTCAACAGTAGTCCACTACCCTATAGACCCTGGTAAACAGTAGTCCACTACCATATAGACCCTGGTCTACAGTAGTCCACTACCCTATAGGCCCTGGTCTACAGTAGTCCACTACCCTGGTCAACAGTAGTCCACTACCCATTAGACCCTGGTCAACAGTAGTCCACTACCCTATAGACCCTGGTAAACAGTAGTCCACTACCCTATAGACCCTGGTCAACAGTAGTCCACTACCCTATAGACCCTGGTTACAGTAGTCCACTACCCTATAAACCCTGGTCTACAGTAGTCCACTACCCTATAATCCCTGGTCTACAGTAGTCCACTACCCTATATACCCTGGTCAACAGTAGTCCACTTCCCTGGTCTACAGTAGTCCACTACCCTATAGAACCTGGTCAACAGTAGTCCACTACCCTATAGACCCTGGTCTACAGTAGTCCACTACCCTATAGACCCTGGTCTACAGTAGTCCACTACACTATAGACCCTGGTCTACAGTAGTCCATTACCCTATAGACCCTG
>NW_024061712.1:0-30000 GCF_016432855.1 Salvelinus namaycush | reverse complement strand
CTTCTAGGGAACACAACAAGTATTACATCATCTACTGCCCTCTAGGGAACAAAACAAGTATTACATCATCTACTGCCCTCTAGGGAACACAACAAGTAGTACATAATCTACTGCCCTCTAGGGAACACAACAAGTATTACATCATCTACTGCCCCCTAGGGAACACAACAAGTATTACATAATCTACTGCCCTCTAGGGAACACAACAAGTATTACATCAACTACTGCCCTCTAGGGAACACAACAAGTATTACATAATCTACTGCCCTCTAGGGAACACAACAAGTATTACATCAACTACTGCCCTCTAGGGAACACAACAAGTATTACATCATCTACTGCCCTCTAGGGAACACAACAAGTATTACATAATCTACTGCCCTCTAGGGAACACAACAAGTATTACATCAACTACTGCCCTCTAGGGAATACAACAAGTATTACATAATCTACTGCCCTCTAGGGAACACAACAAGTATTACATCATCTACTGCCCTCTAGGGAACACAACAAGTATTACATAATCTACTGCCCTCTAGGGAACACAACAAGTATTACATCATCTACTGCCCTCTAGGAAACAAAACAAGTATTACATAATCTACTACCCTCTAGGAAACAAAACAAGTATTACGTCAACTACTGCCCTCTAGGGAACACAACAAGTATTACATCATCTACTGCCCTCTAGGGAACACAACAAGTATTACATCATCTACTGCCCTCTAGGGAACACAACAAGTATTACATCATCTACTGCCCTCTAGGGAACAAAACAAGTATTACATAATCTACTGCCCTCTAGGGAACACAACAAGTATTACATCATCTACTGCCCTCTAGGGAACACAACAAGTATTACATAATCTACTGCCCTCTAGGGAACAAAACAAGTATTACATAATCTACTGCCTTCTAGGGAACAAAACGTCCTCCCGGGTGGCGCAGTGGTCTAGGGCACTGCATCGCAGTGCTAGCTGCGCCACCAGAGTCTCTGGGATCGCGCCCAGGCTGGGCTGGGTTCGCGCCCAGGCTCTGTCGCAGCCGGCCGCAACCGGGAGGTCCGTGGGGCGACGCACAATTGGCATAGCGTCGTCCGGGTTAGGGAGGGTTTGGCCGGTAGGGATATCCTTGTCTCAGTATGTAAAAATGTAATAAAATGTATGCACTCTACTGTAAGTCGCTCTGGATAAGAGCGTCTGCTAAATGACTAAAATGTAAATTGTAAATGTAAAACAAGTATTACATATTCTACTGCCCTCTAGGGAACACAACAAGTATTACATCATCTACTGCCCTCTAGGGAACACAACAAGTATTACATCAACTACTGCCCTCTAAGGAACACAACAAGTATTACCTCATCTACTGCCCTCTAGGGAACACAACAAGTATTACATCATCTACTGCCCTCTAGGGAACACAACAAGTATTACATCATCTACTGCCCCCTAGGGAACAAAATAAGTATTACATAATCTACTGCCCTCTAGGGAACAAAACAAGTATTACATAATCTACTGCCCTCTAGGGAACAAAACAAGTATTACATAATCTACTGCCTTCTAGGGAACAAAACAAGTATTACGTCAACTACTGCCCTCTAGGGAACAAAACAAGTAGTACATAATCTACTGCCTTCTAGGGAACACAACAAGGATTACCTCATCTACTGCCCTCTAGGGAACACAACAAGTATTACATCATCTACTGCCCTCTAGGGAACACAACAAGTATTACATCATCTACTGCCCTCTAGGGAACACAACAAGTATTACATCATCTACTGCCCTCTAGGGAACACAACAAGTATTACATCATCTACTGCTCTCTAAGGAACACAACAAGTAGTACATAATCTACTGCCCTCTAGGGAACACAACAAGGATTACCTCATCTACTGCCCTCTAGGGAACACAACAAGTATTACATCATCTACTGCCCTCTAGGGAACAAAATAAGTATTACATAATCTACTGCCCTCTAGGGAACACAACAAGTATTACATAATCTACTGCCCTCTAGGGAACACAACAAGGATTACCTCATCTACTGCCCTCTAGGGAACACAACAAGTATTACATAATCTACTGCCTTCTAGGGAACAAAACAAGTATTACATAATCTACTGCCCCCTAGGGAACACAACAAGTATTACATAATCTACTGCCCTCTAGGGAACACAACAAGTATTACATCATCTACTGCCCTCTAGGGAACACAACAAGTATTACATCATCTACTGCCCTCTAGGGAACACAACAAGGATTACCTCATCTACTGCCCTCTAGGGAATACAACAAGTAGTACATAATCTACTGCCCTCTAGGGAACACAACAAGTATTACATCATCTACTGCCCTCTAGGGAACACAACAAGGATTACCTCATCTACTGCCCTCTAGGGAATACAACAAGTATTACATAATCTACTGCCCTCTAGGAAACAAAACAAGTATTACATCATCTACTGCCCTCTAGGGAACACAACAAGTATTACATCATCTACTGCCCTCTAGGCAACACAACAAGTATTACATCAACTACTGCCCTCTAGGGAACACAACAAGTATTACATATTCTACTGCCCTCTAGGGAATACAACAAGTATTACATCATCTACTGCCCTCTAGGGAACAAAAGAAGTATTACATAATCTACTGCCCCCTAGGGAACAAAACAAGTATTACATAATCTACTGCCCTCTAGGGAACAAAACAAGGATTACATCATCTACTGCCCTCTAGGGAACACAACAAGTATTACATCATCTACTGCCCTCTAGGGAACACAACAAGTATTACATCAACTACTGCCTTCTAGGGAACACAACAAGTATTACATCATCTACTGCCCTCTAGGGAACAAAACAAGTATTACATCATCTACTGCCCTCTAGGGAACACAACAAGTAGTACATAATCTACTGCCCTCTAGGGAACACAACAAGTATTACATCATCTACTGCCCTCTAGGGAACACAACAAGTATTACATAATCTACTGCCCTCTAGGGAACACAACAAGTATTACATCAACTACTGCCCTCTAGGGAATACAACAAGTATTACATAATCTACTGCCCTCTAGGGAACACAACAAGTATTACATCATCTACTGCCCTCTAGGGAACACAACAAGTATTACATAATCTACTGCCCTCTAGGGAACACAACAAGTATTACATCATCTACTGCCCTCTACGAAACAAAACAAGTATTACATAATCTACTACCCTCTAGGAAACAAAACAAGTATTACGTCAACTACTGCCCTCTAGGGAACACAACAAATATTACATCATCTACTGTCCTCTAGGGAACACAACAAGTATTACATCATCTACTGCCCTCTAGGGAACACAACACGTATTACATCATCTACTGCCCTCTAGGGAACACAACAAGTATTACATAATCTACTGCCCTCTAGGGAACAAAACAAGTATTACATAATCTTCTGCCCTCTAGGGAACACAACAAGTATTACATCATCTACTGCCCTCTAGGGAACACAACAAGTATTACATAATCTACTGCCCTCTAGGGAACAAAACAAGTATTACATAATCTACTGCCTTCTAGGGAACAAAACGTCCTCCCGGGTGGCGCAGTGGTCTAGGGCACTGCATCGCAGTGCTAGCTGCGCCACCAGAGTCTCTGGGATCGCGCCCAGGCTGGGCTGGGTTCGCGCCCAGGCTCTGTCGCAGCCGGCCGCAACCGGGAGGTCCGTGGGGCGACGCACAATTGGCATAGCGTCGTCCGGGTTAGGGAGGGTTTGGCCGGTAGGGATATCCTTGTCTCAGTATGTAAAAATGTAATAAAATGTATGCACTCTACTGTAAGTCGCTCTGGATAAGAGCGTCTGCTAAATGACTAAAATGTAAATTGTAAATGTAAAACAAGTATTACATATTCTACTGCCCTCTAGGGAACACAACAAGTATTACATCATCTACTGCCCTCTAGGGAACACAACAAGTATTACATCAACTACTGCCCTCTAAGGAACACAACAAGTATTACCTCATCTACTGCCCTCTAGGGAACACAACAAGTATTACATCATCTACTGCCCTCTAGGGAACACAACAAGTATTACATCATCTACTGCCCCCTAGGGAACAAAATAAGTATTACATAATCTACTGCCCTCTAGGGAACAAAACAAGTATTACATAATCTACTGCCCTCTAGGGAACAAAACAAGTATTACATAATCTACTGCCCTCTAGGGAACAAAACAAGTATTACGTCAACTACTGCCCTCTAGGGAACAAAACAAGTAGTACATAATCTACTGCCTTCTAGGGAACACAACAAGGATTACCTCATCTACTGCCCTCTAGGGAACACAACAAGTATTACATCATCTACTGCCCTCTAGGGAACACAACAAGTATTACATCATCTACTGCCCTCTAGGGAACACAACAAGTATTACATCATCTACTGCCCTCTAGGGAACACAACAAGTATTACATCATCTACTGCCCTCTAGGGAACACAACAAGTATTACATCATCTACTGCCCTCTAGGGAATACAACAAGTATTACATAATCTACTGCCCTCTAGGGAACACAACAAGTATTACATAAATACTGCCCTCTAGGGAATACAACAAGTATTACATCAACTACTGCCCTCTAGGGAACACAACAAGTATTACATAATCTACTGCCCTCTAGGGAACACAACAAGTATTACATAATCTACTGCCCTCTAGGGAATACAACAAGTATTACATCATCTACTGCCCTCTAGGGAACACAACAAGTATTACATCATCTACTGCCCTCTAGGGAACAAAACAAGTATTACATAATCTACTGCCCTCTAGGGAACACAACAAGTATTACATAATCTACTGCCCTCTAGGGAATACAACAAGTATTACATAATCTACTGCCCTCTAGGGAACAAAACAAGTATTACATAATCTACTGCCCTCTAGGGAACAAAACAAGTATTACGTCAACTACTGCCCTCTAGGGAACACAACAAGTATTACATAATCTACTGCCTTCTAGGGAACACAACAAGGATTACCTCATCTACTGCCCTCTAGGGAACACAACAAGTATTACATCATCTTCTGCCCTCTAGGGAACACAAGTATTACATCATCTACTGCCCTCTAGGGAACACAACAAGTATTACATCATCTACTGCCCTCTAGGGAATACAACAAGTATTACATAATCTACTGCCCTCTAGGGAATACAACAAGTATTACATAATCTACTGCCCTCTAGGGAACACAACAAGTATTACATCATCTACTGCCCTCTAGGGAATACAACAAGTATTACATCATCTACTGCCCTCTAGGGAACAAAATAAGTATTACATAATCTACTGCCCCCTAGGGAACAAAACAAGTATTACATAATCTACTGCCCTCTAGGGAACAAAACAAGTATTACATAATCTACTGCCCTCTAGAGAACAAAACAAGTATTACGTCAACTACTGCCCTCTAGGGAACACAACAAGTATTACATAATCTACTGCCTTCTAGGGAACACAACAAGGATTACCTCATCTACTGCCCTCTAGGGAACACAACAAGTATTACATAATCTACTGCCCTCTAGGGAACACAACAAGTATTACATCATCTACTGCCCTCTAGGGAACAAAACAAGTAGTACATCATCTACTGCCCTCTAGGGAACACAACAAGGATTACCTCATCTACTGCCCTCTAGGGAACACAACAAGTATTACATAATCTACTGCCCTCTAGGGAACACAACAAGTATTACATCATCTACTGCCCTCTAGGGAACACAACAAGTATTACATAATCTACTGCCCTCTAGGGAACACAACAAGTATTACATCATCTACTGCCCTCTAGGGAACACAACAAGTATTACATAATCTACTGCCTTCTAGGGAACACAACAAGGATTACCAAATCTACTGCCCTCTAGGGAACACAACAAGTATTACATAATCTACTGCCCTCTAGGGAACACAAGTATTACATAATCTACTGCCCTCTAGGGAACACAACAAGTATTACATCATCTACTGCCCTCTAGGGAACACAACAAGGATTACCTCATCTACTGCCCTCTAGGGAATACAACAAGTAGTACATAATCTACTGCCCTCTAAGGAACACAACAAGTATTACATCATCTACTGCCCTCTAGGGAACACAACAAGTACTACATAATCTACTGCCCTCTAGGGAACACAACAAGTATTACATCATCTACTGCCCTCTAGGGAACACAACAAGTATTACATAATCTACTGCCCTCTAGGGAACACAACAAGTATTACATCATCTACTGCCCTCTAGGGAACACAACAAGTATTACATCATCTACTGCCCTCTAGGGAACACAACAAGTATTACATCATCTACTGCCCTCTAGGGAACACAACAAGTATTACATAATCTACTGCCCTCTAGGGAACACAACAAGTATTACATCAACTACTGCCCTCTAGGGAACACAACAAGTATTACATCATCTACTGCCCTCTAGGGAACACAACAAGTATTACATCATCTACTGCCCTCTAGGGAACACAACAAGTATTACATCATCTACTGCCCTCTAGGGAACACAACAAGTATTACATCATCTACTGCCCTCTAGGGAACACAACAAGTATTACATCATCTACTGCCCTCTAGGGAACACAACAAGTATTACATCATCTACTGCCCTCTAGGGAACACAACAAGTATTACATCAACTACTGCCCTCTAGGGAACACAACAAGTATTACTTAATCTACTGCCCTCTAGGGAACACAACAAGTATTACATCATCTACTGCCCTCTAGGGAACAAAACAAGTATTACATCAACTACTGCCTTCTAGGGAACACAACAAGTATTACTTAATCTACTGCCCTCTAGGGAACACAACAATATTACATCATCTACTGCCCTCTAGGGAATACAACAAGTATTACATCATCTACTGCCCTCTAGGGAACACAACAAGTATTACATCATCTACTGCCCTCTAGGGAACAAAATAAGTATTACATACCTTAAGGGACTTATTTTACGGGAGCCGTATGGTTAGTGAAGAAAGTCCCATTGCAAATGTACGGTCCCTTACCTGACGTCCGGCGACGTTTCTAAAAATCGCGGACGGCGTCGGGCCGCGGGCGGGGGAGAGCTCTTTCGGGAAGTCATCGAAGAAAACGTCTCGGACGTTCCGTTTCCGTTTTATAAAAATGACAAATTTTTGACTTTTTTCCGCATTCTCGAAAATTCCCACAAGAGGGAAAATAAATCATATTGCAAGCGCACGAGCACGTGGCAAACGCGCACGGCCTTTTCTCCTAAACGGAAAATATTTCGAAGACGAAACTCGGCGAGCGTAGGTTTGGAGTAATGGCCAGTTGGCCCCGAACGAGATGGC
Organism: Salvelinus namaycush; assembly: GCF_016432855.1. Classification (NCBI taxonomy): domain Eukaryota; kingdom Metazoa; phylum Chordata; class Actinopteri; order Salmoniformes; family Salmonidae; genus Salvelinus; species Salvelinus namaycush. The sequence continues at coordinate 22,600 of NW_024061712.1, read as the reverse complement.
GTCGAGACCTCGGCGCTTTTTGAGTTATGGCCATTTTTCTGGGATTAAAGGTCAAAAACGCAAGTAGGGTGCTAATTTGACCGCTTCACGTCAAAGTACATAAGCATACGGTGTCAGGAAAAAAAGAACCAGCCATTTATCTATCGTAATTTAAGAGAAATCGTACATTGTCCATTTGGTCATGTTCACAAAGAGGAATTTTTTTTCTCCAAAAACTCACAGATCCAGTTGCAGTGTGTTCAGACGAACATTTTTAAAGTGGGTCTCGAAGCTCTGCGAGAATTCTGTGATTTTATGTGATTTTATGAAATAACACACACTCATTAAACCCTCTTTAAATAAGTCAGTTCTTAACATAAAGACTTAAACCTCCATATTATATAAGAGCCTACCCCAAGGAGGGTATGTGTTCACTTTCAGCTTCCTATGTCAACTGGAAGTACCTTAAAATGGTGCCATAGGGTCAGGTTTGAAGGGTAATAAAGGTCAGATCTTTTCAAAACTTCACTTGTGTGATTAGACAACCCTCATGAACTGTAATCAGTCATTTTTCCCAACAGATGTCAAAGAAAAGCTCTCTCACACAAACACACACACAAAAAGCAAGGATGGAGTGAAAAAGTACGGTGCTTAAAGACACACAAAGCCTGCAATGGCATTACTATTATCTCCAGGCCGTGCCGAGTTCAACGAGACGCCCCGCTGGACCGTAGCTCGCTCGGTCTGAGCGCAGCGACCGTTACAAGAGAACGGACACAAATGACCCTTTGACCTCAATGTCAATTTTATTTGCTTTTGGGAGACAGAGAGAGAACCGTTAAGGTTAGAAGCACAATTTGACCTCAGGAATGTTCTTAAGGTCCTCCCGATCTGTGCAAGCCTAACATTGACCATGTGGCATTAACCCTTAACAGTTAAAAGAAGGTGTTTACATCAAACAGTTTACAATGACATTTCGCCCCATAGGAATACATTGACTGCTCCTCTAAATTCAACCTGAAGCCTATGTGGGTTATGAATGTCTTATGAACCTGTCTTTGATGTCAGTCCATCAGGCCACCACGAGGTCTACCTGTGTCGATTCTAAGCTTCCTGGAGAAACCGGAAGTGATTAAATTCACCCTAAAAGTGTTTTGATTTACATAGCCTGCAATTGTGAAAATCTCTGCATTCAAAAATGTGTAGATCAGTCAATTTTTAACATACAGACTTAAAACTCAGGATTCTGTAACAGCATACTCCATTCAAGATATGTGTTTACTTATAGCTTCCTGTGACAACCGGAAGTGCCTTAAGATGGTGTCATAGATGCAGTATTGAAGGGTTAAAAGGTCAGAACTTTTCAAAACTTCATATATGTGATTAGACAACCCTCATGAACTGTAAATCAGTCATTTCTCCCAAAAGATGTCAAAGAAAAGCTCTCACACACACACACAGCAGGGATGGAGTGAAAAGGTACGGTGCTTAAAGACACACAAAGCCTGAAATGGCATTACTATTATCTCCAGGCCGTGCCGAGTTCAACGAGATGCCCCGCTTGACCGTAGCTCGCTCGGTCTGAGCGCAGCGACCGTTACAAGAAGACGGACCCAAATGACCCTTTGACCTCAATGTCAATTTTATTTGCTTTTGGGAGACAGAGAGAGAACCGTTAAGGTTAGAAGCACAATTTGACCTCAGGAATGTTCTTAAGGTCCTCCCGATCTGTGCAAGCCTAACATTGACCATGTGGCATTAACCCTTAACAGTTAAAAGAAGGTGTTTACATCAAACAGTTTACAATGACATGTCTCCCCATTGGAATACATTGACTGCGCCTCTAAATTCAACCTGAAGCCTATGTGGGTTATGAATGTCTTATGAACCTGTCTTTGATGTCAGTCCATCAGGCCACCATGAGGTCTACCTGTGTCGATTCTAAGCTTCCTGGAGCAACCGGAAGTGGTTAAATCACCCTAAAAGTGTTTGCCATACCCGACCTGCAGTTTGAGAGAAATAGTGCATTCAACCCTATGTAAATCAGTCAATTTTTAACATACAGACTTAAAACTCAGGATTCTGTAAAAGCCTACTCCAGTGATGATAAGTGTTTACTTTTAGCTTCCTGTGCCAACCGGAAGTGCCATAATTGGTGTCAAATGGGCTGTTTCGAAGGGTTAAAAATGTCAAATCTTTCCAAAACTTCATATATGTGAATAGACAACCCTCCTGAACTGTAAATCAGTCATTCATCCCATCAGATTAAAAAAAAAAAAATTACACACCCACACAGAAATGATGGAGGGACATACTGAGGGGCTTAGAGGCAGACAGTGCATGTAGTAGTTACTTTTGTTCAAACTTTTAAAGAACCGTCAGACCTAGAGTTCTGAAACTTTACAAACCTGTTCTAGACCTCAGGTCGATTGTGCATGGTGAGTTATGTGGCTCTAGAAGGTTCTCGGACCAATAAAAAGCCTCGTGTATTTGCAATGTTTTCAATTCATTTTGAGCTCAACGAAACTGGCGACATTTAGAAAAGTCCCAGAGTCTCAAGACTAGGTGCATTGAAACCGGCTCGGCCCATAGAGACGGACCCCAACGATTCTGTCTGATTGCTCATTCAAGCACCCCGTAGCAAGGCATGGAAAAAAGTGGATTTTCAGCACCAATTAGGGTTTTGCTCGGGCACCGAATGACCTATCGAGCCGAAACTTGGGATTCGAGGTCGCCTCACATAGGGCTAAACATAATGTGAGAATTGGACCCGCAGCTAGAACATAACTACGTATTATTTGTTTTATTATGGTTTAAATAGAAGGCGCTGTGAATTTTGGGCCTGCTCTGAAATATGTTATAGTTGGCTTCTAAAGGAGTTGGAAAAAGTGAGTTTGGAGTCAGATGGTATCAGTTTGGTGTCTGAAAATATCCAATTGACTGATGGACACCGACTTGCTAGTTGACTTTTGTGCATTTGCAATATGTTTCAACGGGGGGGGGGGGTACCATCACAAAAAGCGACATGATGAAATTTAACACAACGAGCGATGGAGAGGAACCACTATCACTGCCTGGCCATCCTGAGGTCATCAGGCCGTTCACTTTTGCATTTCTAAAGTATTTAAGAGAATGCACGTTACATTTGCAATATGATGTGATGTTTTTCACTGTTGAAGCACATTGCAAATGCACGTTACAATTGCAATATGATGTGATGTTTTTCACTGTTGAATCATATTGCAAATGTAACGTGCATTCTTTAAATACTTTAGAAATACAAAAGTGAACGTCCTGATGACCTCAGGATGGCCGGGCAGTGATAGTGGTTCCTCTCCATCGCTCGTTGCGTGAAATTTCATCATGTCGATTTTGGTGATGGTACCCCCCCCGTTGAAACATATTGCAAATGCACAAAAGTCAACTAGCAAGTCAACTAGCAAGTGTCAACAAAAGTCAACTAGCAAGTGTCCATCAGTCAATTGGATATTTTCAGACACCAAACTGATACCATCTGACTCCAAACTCACTTTTTCCAACTCCTTTAGAAGCCAACTATCACATATTTCAGAGCAGGCCCAAAATTCACAGCGCCTTCCATGAATGCACCAAAATAGCATTCTGAAATCACCACTAAAATGACATCACCATAGTCTCCAGGCCGTGCCGAGTTCAACGAGATGCCCCGCTTGACCGTAGCTCGCTCGGTCTGAGCGCAGCGACCGTTACAAGAAGACGGACCCAAATGACCCTTTGACCTCAATTTCAATTTTATTTGCTTTTGGGAGACAGAGAGAGAACCGTTAAGGTTAGAAGCACAATTTGACCTCAGGAACGTTCTTAAGGTCCTCCCGATCTGTGCAAGCCTAACCTTGACCTTGTGGCATTAACTTCTTCTGGCTGCAAGCCCGATGTCGGTACACTTATGACAACAGCCAGCTCAAGTGCAGGGCGCGAAATTCAAAATATATATATTTTTAAATATTTAACTTTCACACATTAACAAGTCCAATACAGCATATGAAAGGTACACATCTTGTGAATCCAGCCAACATGTCCGATTTTTAAAATGTTTTACAGCGAAAACACCACGTATATTTATGTTAGCTCACCACCAAATACAAAAAAGGACAGACATTTTTCACAGCACAGGTAGCATGCACAAAGCCAACCTAACTAACCAAGAACCAACCAAACTAACCAAGAAACAACTTCATCAGATGACAGTCTTATAAAATGTTATACAATAAATCTATGTTTTGTTCGAAAAATGTGCATATTTCAGGTATAAATCATAGTTTACATTGCAGCTACAATCAGAAATTGCACCGAAAGCAGCCATAATAATTACAGACACCAACGTCAAATACCTAATTACTCATCATAAAACATTTCTGAAAAATACATAGTGTACAGCAAATGAAAGACAGGCATCTTGTGATTCCAGCCAATATTTCCGATTTATTAAGTGTTTTACAGCGAAAACACAATATAGCGTTATATTAGCTTACCACAATAGCCAGAAACACTTGGGCGCCGACGACTAGTTCACATCTACGACAGATATATGAAATAGCATCATAAAATGTTTCTTACTTTTGCTGATCTTCCATCAGAATGTTGGACAAGGTGTCCTTTGTCCAGAACAATTGTTGTTTGGATTTAGAACGGCAACTTTCCCTCTTGAATTAGCAAGCACACTAGCCAAGTGGCACGGATCTCTCCATCGTCAACAAAGTCAGAGAACGGAACACGGCAAAACTCCCGAAAAAACTTCAATAATCTGATTAAACTATATTGAAAAAACATACTTTACGATGATATGGTCACATGTATCAAATAAAATCAAAGCCGGAGATAGTAGTCGCCTATAACGGCAGCTAAACAGAAGGCAATCCCACTGTCCACCTCGCGCTCTCCAGAGTACCGGAAACGGGGGACACGTCATACAAAGAGTTTGTATTCCACTTCAGACCAAGATAAACACTAAATTTATTCTCTCACAGCCTCTTGACATCCAGGGGAAGGTCTATGAAGTGCACGTATACTCTTACGTATCATGCCCATTTATAGGCAGGAAGAAGAACAGAGCCTCGATTTCAGACTTTCCACTTCCTGGTCAGGAAGTTTGTGCCAAATGAGTTCTGTTTGACTCACAGATATAATTCAAACGGTTTTAGAAACTAGAGAGTGTTTTCTATCCAATAGTAATAATAATATGCATATTGTACGAGCAAGAATTGAGTACGAGGCCGTTTGAAATGGGCACCTTTATCCAAGTTACTCAATACTGCCCCTTCAGCCAGAAGAAGTTAACCCTTAACAGTTAAAAGAAGGTGTTTACATCAAACAGTTTACAATGACATGTCTCCCCATTGGAATACATTGACTGCACCTCTAAATTCAACCTGAAGCCTATGTGGGTTATGAATGTCTTATGAACCTGTCTTTGATAACAATCCATCAGGCCACTATGAGGTCTACCTGTGTTGATTTTAAGCTACCTGGACCAACCGGAAGTGGTTAAAATCACCCTAAAAGTGTTTGCAATACCCAACCTGCAGTTTGAGAGAAATAGTGCATTCAGCCCTATGTAAATCAGTCAATTTTTAACATATAGACTTAAAACTCAGGATTCTGTAACAGCATACTCCAGTGAGTATATGTGTTTACTTTCAGCTTCCTGTGCAAACCGGAAGTGCCATAATTGGCATCAAATGGGCTGTTTTGAAGGGTTAAAAATGTCAAATCTTTCCAAAACTTCATATTTGTGATTAGGCAACCCTCCTGAACTGTAAATCAGTCATTAGTCCCATCAGATTTCAAAGAAAAATTTACACACCCAAACAGAAATGATGGAGGGACACACTGAGGGGCAAAGAGGCAGACAGTGCCTGTGGTAGTTACTTTTGTTCCAACTTTTAACTTCTTATGGCTGCAAGGGGCAGTATTGAGTAGCCAGTTAAATTGTGCCCATTTCAAACGGCCTCGTACTCAATTCTTGCTCGTACAATATGCATATTATTCTTACTATTGGATAGAAAACACTCTCTAGTTTCTAAAACCGTTTGAATTATTTCTCTGAGTGAAACAGAAGTCATTCTGCAGCACACTTCCTGACCAGGAAGTGGAATGTCAGAAATCGATGCTCTGTTCAACTTCCTGCCTATACATGGGCATGATACGTAAGAGTCTACGTACACTTCATACACCTTCCCCTGGTTGTCAAGAGGCGGTGAGAGAAAAAATGTCATGTTTATCTTGGTCTGAGGTGGAATAAAAGCTCTTTGTTTGACGTGACCGTCCATTTCCTGTTTCTGGAGCGCGCGAAAGAGGACATGGATTTGCCTTCTGTTTAGCTGTCGTTATGAACGACTAACATCTCCGGGATAGATTTTATTTGATACATGTGACCATATCATCGTAAAGTATGTTTTTTCAATATAGTTTCATCAGATTATTGAAAAATTTTCGGGAGTTTTGCCGTGTTCCGTTCTCTGACTTTGTTGACGTTTGGAGAGCTTTGTGCCACTTGGCAAGTGCGCTTCCTAAATCGAGAGGGAAAATGAAGGTTCTAAATCCAAACACCGACTGTTCTGGACAAAGGACACCTTGTCCAACATTCTGATGAAAGATCAGCAAAAGTAAGAAACATTTTATGATGCTATTTCATATATCTGTCGAACTGTGTACTAGTCGTGGGCGGCCAACGTTTTGGCTACTCTAAGCTATACCGAAGCTGCATAACGTAATGAAGTTATTTTTAGAATTCTAACACTGTGATTTCATTAATAACTAATGGATCTATCATTTCCTATACAACATGTATTTTTTAGTTATGTTTATGAATAGCTATTTGGTCAGAATATGTGTGTCAGAAAAAGTGTCAGTAAAATATCCGAACGTTGTGGGAAATAGTAGCTACGTTAGCATAATGGGTAACCACTGATTTCAGCTCTAAATATGCACATTTTTGAACAAAACATAAGTGTATGTATAACCTGATGTTATAGGACTGTCATCTGAGGAAGAAAATCAAGGTTAGTCAAAAATTATATATCTTTTGCCTGTTTGTTACGATCGCTTACTTTTGCTACTGGGAAATTGCTTGTGTTTTTGGCTATTGTGGCTACGCTAATATAACGCTATATTGTGTTTTCGCTGTAAAACACTTGATAAATCGGAAATATTGTCTGGAATCACAAGATGCCTGTCTTTCAATTGCTGTACACTATGTATTTTTCAGAAATGTTTTATGATGAGTATTTAGTTATTTGGCGTTGGTGTCTGTAATTTTTCTGTCTGCTTTCGGTGCAATTTCTGACTGTAGCTGCAATGTAAACTATGATTTATACCTGAAATATGCATATTTTTCTAACAAAACATATGCTATACAATAAATATGTTATCAGACTGTCATCTGATGAAGTTGTTTCTTGGTTAGTGGCTATTTATATCTTTATTTGGTCGAATTTGTGATAGCTACTGATGGAGTAAAAAACTGATGGAGTAAGAAAAGTGGTGTCTTTTGCTAACGTGGTTAGCTAATAGATTTACATATTGTGTCTTCCCTGTAAAACATTTTAAAATCGGACATGTTGGCTTGATTCACAAGATGTGTACCTTTCATATGCTGTATTGGACTTGTTAATGTGTGAAAGTTAAATATTTAAAAAAAATATCTTTTGAATTTCGCGCCCTGCACTTTGAGCTGGCTGTTGTCATAAGTGTACCGACGTCGGGCTTGCACGCCAAACAGGTTAAAGAACCGTCAGACCTAGAGTTCTGAAACTTTGGAAACCTGTTCTAGACCTCAGGTTGATTGTGCACGGTGAGTTATGTGGCTCTAGAAGGTTCTCAGACCGATAAACAGCCTCGTGTATTTGCAATGTGTTGAATTCATTTTGAGCTCAACGAAACTGCCGACATTTAGAAAAGTCCCAGAGACTCAAGACTAGGTGCATTGAAACCGGCTCGGCTCATAGAGACAGATCCCAACATGTCTGTTTGATTGCTCATTCAAGGACCCCGTAGCAAGGCAATGAAAAAAGTGGATTTTCAGCACCAATTAAGGTATTGCTCGGGCACCGAATGACCAATCGAGCCGAAACTTGGGATTCGAGGTCGCCTCACATAGGGCTAAACATAATGTGAGAACTGGACCCGCAGCTAGAACATAACTACGTATTATTTGTTTTATTATGGTTTAAATGGAAGGCGCTGTGAATTTTGGGCCTGCTCTGAAATATGTTATAGTTGGCTTCTAAAGGAGTTGGAAAAAGTGAGTTTGGTGTCAGATGGTATCAGTTTGGTGTCTGAAAATATCCAATTGACTGATGGACACCGACTTGCTAGTTGACTTTTGTGCATTTGCAATATGTTTCAACAGGGGGGTACCATCACAAAAAGCGACATGATGAAATTTAACACAACGAGCGATGGAGAGGAACCACTATCACTGCCCGGCCATCCTGAGGTCATCAGGCCGTTCAATTTTGTATTTCTAAAGTATTTAAAGAATGCACGTTACATTTGCAATATGATTCAACACATCATATTGCAAACGTAACAGTGTGTGTTATGTTTGCAATATGATTCAACAGTGTGTGTTATGTTTGCAATATGATTCAACAGTGAGGCCATCACCAAAATCGACATGATGAAATTACACAACGAGCGATGGAGAGGAACCACTATCACTGCCCGGCCATCCTGAGGTCATCAGGACGTTCAATTTTGTATTTCTAAAGTATTTAAAGAATGCACGTTACATTTGCAATATGATTCAACAGTGAAAGACATCACATCATATTGCAAATGTAACGTGCATTTGCAATGTGCTTCAACAGTGAAAAACATCACATCATATTGCAAATGTAACGTGCATTCTCTTAAATACTTTAGAAATGCAAAAGTGAACGGCCTGATGACCTCAGGATGGCCGGGCAGTGATAGTGGTTCCTCTCCATCGCTCGTTGTGTTAAATTTCATCATGTCGCTTTTTGTGATGGTACCCCCCTGTTGAAACATATTGCAAATGCACAAAAGTCAACTAGCAAGTCGGTGTCCATCAGTCAATTAGATATATTCAGCCACCAAACTGATACCATCTGACACCAAACTCACTTTTGGTGAGTTTTTTGTATTCCTAAAGTATTTAAAGAATGCACGTTACATTTGCAATATGATTCAACAGTGAAAACATCACATCATATTGCAAACGTAACAGTGTGTGTTACGTTTGCAATATGATGTGATGTTTTTCACTGTTGAATCATATTGCAAATCTAACGTGCATTCTTTAAATAAACCCTATGTGGGTTATGAATGTCTTATGAACCAGTCTTCAATGACAATTCATCAAGCCACTATGAGGTCTACCTGTGTCGATTCTAAGCTTCCTGGAGCAACCGGAAGTGATAAAATCACCCTAAAAGTGTTTTGCCATACCCAACCAGCAGTTTGTGATATATAGTGCATTCAACCCTGTGTAAATCAGTCAGTTCTTAACGTATAGACTTAAAACTCAGGATTCTGTAAAAGCATACCCCGATCAGGATAGGTATTTACTTATAGCTTCCTGTGCCAACCGGAAGTGCCTTAAAATGGGGTCATAGGTGCTGTTTCAAAGGGTTAAAAAAGTCAGATCTTTCCAAAACTTTAAGTGTGTGATTAGGCAACCCTCATGAAGTGTAAATCAGTCATTTCTCTAAACAGATGTCAAAGAAAAGCTCACACACACACAGACACACACAGCAAGGATGGAATGAAAAAGTATGGTGCTTAAAGACACACAGAGCCTTAAATGCTTTTAGGGGGCATCCAGACTTCCATACCCGCTCTGGGAGCACTATTCTACGGCCATAAATCAATGGGTGCTGGCCTGAGTGATTTATGGAGGTTTTCAAAAAAAGTCTGAAAATATTCTGTATTTTTTTCTGGAAAATATTTTATGTTTTTTCTTCTCGAGTCAATGGCCTGAGTGATTTATGGAGTTTTTCCAAAAAAATCTAAAAATATTCTAAGTCCAAACTTTTCGTGCACCTGGTATTTTTTTTGGGTTACCAGGTGCCATTTTTCAAGACGGTTGAAATTGCTTTTAGGGGGCATCCAGACTTCCATACCCGCTCTGGGAGCACTATTCTACGGACAAAAATCAATGGGTGTTGGCCTGAGTGATTTATGGAGGTTTTCAAAAAAAGTCAGAAAATATTCTGTTTTTTCTTCTGGAATTTTTGTTTTGTTTTTTCTTCTCGAGTCAATGGGGTCCGGCCTGAGTGATTTATGGAGGTTTTCAAAAAAGATTATGATAATAAAATGTGAATAAAGTATTTTCATACAGTTCTTATACATGTGTAATTGACCTAAAAATCGAAAGAATTTCGAAAAACGGTCCAGAAAGCACTTTTTTAAAGGGGGTGATACGTTTTTTCCACATTTTTAACATTTGACTTTTGACTTTTGACTTCCTATGAAATCACATTCCAAATGCACAAAACATATTCCTTAACCTGTTTGGGCTGCAAGGGGCAGTATTGAGTAGCCAGATAAAAGGTGCCCATTTCAAACGGCCTCGTACTCAATTCTTGCTCGTACAATATGCATATTATTATTACTATTGGATAGAAAACACTCTCTAGTTTCTAAAACCGTTTGAATTATTTCTCTGAGTAAAACAGAACTCATTCTGCAGCACATTTCCTGACCAGGAAGTGGAAAGTCTGAAACCGAGGCTCTCTTCTACTTCCTGCCTATAAATGGGCATGAGATCTATTAGTATACATGCACGTCATACACCTTCCCCTGGATGTCAAGAGGCTGTGAGAGAAGAAATTAGGTGATTATCTTGGTCTGAGATGGAACACATCATCTTGGAATGACGTGTCCCCCATTTTCGGTACTCTGAAGAGCGCGACGTGGACAGTGGGATTGCCTTCTCTTTAGCTGCCGTAATAGGCGACTACTATCTCCGGCTTTGATTTTATTTGATACATGTCACCATATCATCGTAAAGTATGTTTTTTCAATATAGTTTCATCAGATTATTGAAAAATTTTCGGGAGTTTTGCCGTGTTCCGTTCTCTTCCGTTTGTTGACATGGAGAGATTTGCGCCACTTGGCTAGTGTGCATGCTAATTGAAGAGGGAAAGTTGCCGTTCTAAATCCAAACAACGACTGTTCTGGACAAAGGACACCTTGTCCAACATTCTGATGGAAGATCAGCAAAAGTAAGAAACATTTTATGATGCTATTTCATATATCTGTCGTGCATGTGAACTAGTCGTCGGCGCCCAAGTATTTCTGGCTATTGTGGCTACGCTAATATAACGCTACATTTTGTTTTCGCTGTAAAACACTTAATAAATCGGAAATATTGTCTGGAATCACAAGATGCCTGTCTTTCATTTGCTGTACACTATGTATTTTTCAGAAATGTTTTATGATGAGTATTTAGTTATTTGGCGTTGGTGTCTGTAATTTTTCTGTCTGCTTTCGGTGCAATTTCTGACTGTAGCTGCAATGTAAACTATGATTTATACCTGAAATATGCATATTTTTCTAACAAAACATATGCTATACAATAAATATGTTATCAGACTGTCATCTGATGAAGTTGTTTCTTGGTTAGTGGCTATTTATATCTTTATTTGGTCGAATTTGTGATAGCTACTGATGGAGTAAAAAACTGATGGAGTAAGAAAAGTGGTGTCTTTTGCTAACGTGGTTAGCTAATAGATTTACATATTGTGTCTTCCCTGTAAAACATTTTAAAAATCGGACATGTTGGCTTGATTCACAAGATGTGTACCTTTCATATGCTGTATTGGACTTGTTAATGTGTGAAAGTTAAATATTAAAAAAATATATCTTTTGAATTTCGCGCCCTGCACTTTGAGCTGGCTGTTGTCATAAATGTACCGACGTCGGGCTTGCAGCCAGAAGAAGTACAAGTAAACATTTATAAAAAATTATGATAATAAAATGTGACTAAAGTATTTTCATACAGTTCTTATACATGTGTAATTGACCTAAAAATCGAAATAATTTCGAAAAACGGTCCAGAAAGCACTTTTTTAAAGGGGGTGATACGTTTATTCCAAATTTCTGACATTTTTGACTTTTGACTTTTGACTTCCTATGAAATCACATTCCAAATGCACAAAACATATTCCTTAAGTACAAATAAAAATTTCAAAAAAAATTGTTAATAAAATTTGACAAAAGTATTTTCATACACATGTGTAATTGACATAAAACTCGAAAGAATTTCGAAAAACGGTCCAGAAAGCACTTTTTTAAGGGGGTGATAAGTTTTTGCCAAAACTTTCAAAATTTCAAAATTTTACTCTTGGGTCTTGACTTGCGTTACAATAGGCCTATGAAAAATTAGGATAGAACGCACTCGCCCACTATAGGATTTTTGGAGTGTTATACACAGCTCATTTGCAGCATGGCATTTGCCATCAACTTTGGATGAAACACCGCCAGAAGTAGTGTATTTGTCCATCGTGTATATGCTGCGCTCGGTGCCAATAACTTGCCATGTTATTTTGTACAATTGGGGGGGGGAGTTCCCTTACATAATCTACTGCCCCCTAGGGAACAAAACAAGTATTACATAATCTACTGCCCTCTAGGGAACAAAACAAGTATTACATCATCTACTGCCCTCTAGGGAACAAAACAAGTATTACGTCAACTACTTCCCTCTAGGGAACACAACAAGTATTACATAATCTACTGCCTTCTAGGGAACACAACAAGTATTACATCATCTACTGCCCTCTAGGGAACAAAACAAGTATTACGTCAACTACTTCCCTCTAGGGAATACAACAAGTATTACATCATCTACTGCCCTCTAGGGAACACAACAAGTATTACATCATCTACTGCCCTCTAGGGAACACAACAAGTAGTACATAATCTACTGCCCTCTAGGGAATACAACAAGTATTACATCATCTACTGCCCTCTAGGGAACAAAACAAGTAGTACATAATCTACTGCCCTCTAGGGAACAAAACAAGTATTACATAATCTACTGCCCTCTAGGGAACAAAACAAGTATTACATAATCTACTGCCCTCTAGGCAACACAACAAGTATTACATCAACTACTGCCCTCTAGGCAACACAACAACTACTACATCAACTACTGCCCTCTATGGAATACAACAAGTATTACATCATCTACTGCCCTCTAGGGAACAAAAGAAGTATTACATCATCTACTGCCCCCTAGGGAACAAAACAAGTATTACATAATCTACTGCCCTCTAGGGAACAAAACAAGTATTACATAATCTACTGCCTTCTAGGGAACAAAACAAGTATTACATAATCTACTGCCCTCTAAGGAACACAACAAGTAGTACATAATCTACTGCCCTCTAGGGAACACAACAAGTATTACATCATCTACTGCCCTCTAGGGAACACAACAAGTATTACATAATCTACTGCCCTCTAGGGAACAAAACAAGTATTACGTCAACTACTGCCCTCTAGGGAACACAACAAGTATTACATAATCTACTGCCCTCTAGGGAACACAACATGTATTACATCATCTACTGCCCTCTAGGGAACACAACAAGCATTACATCAACTACTGCCCTCTAGGCAACACAACAAGTATTACATCAACTACTGCCCTCTAGGGAATACAACAAGTATTACATCATCTACTGCCCTCTAGGGAACAAAATAAGTATTACATAATCTACTGCCCCCTAGGGAACAAAACAAGTATTACATAATCTACTGCCCTCTAGGGAACAAAACAAGTATTACATAATCTACTGCCTTCTAGGGAACAAAACAAGTATTACATAATCTACTGCCCTCTAGGGAACAAAACAAGTATTACATAATCTACTGCCCTCTAGGGAACAAAACAAGTATTACATAATCTACTGCCCTCTAGGGAACAAAACAAGTATTACATAATCTACTGCCTTCTAGGGAACAAAACAAGTATTACATAATCTACTGCCCTCTAGGGAACAAAACAAGTATTACGTCTTCTACTGCCCTCTAGGGAACACAACAAGTATTACATCATCTACTGCCCTCTAGGGAACACAAGTATTACACAATCTACTGCCCTCTAGGGAACAAAACAAGTATTACATCATCTACTGCCCTCTAGGGAACAAAACAAGTATTACATAATCTACTGCCCTCTAGGGAACACAACAAGTATTACATCAACTACTGCCCTCTAGGGAACACAACAAGTATTACATCATCTACTGCCCTCTAGGGAATACAACAAGTATTACATCATCTACTGCCCTCTAGGGAACAAAACAAGTATTACATCATCTACTGCCCTCTAGGGAACACAACAAGTATTACATCATCTACTGCCCTCTAGGGAACACAACAAGTATTACATCATCTACTGCCCTCTAGGGAATACAACAAGTATTACATCATCTACTGCCCTCTAAGGAACAAAACAAGTATTACATCATCTACTGCCCTCTAGGGAACACAACAAGTATTACATCATCTACTGCCCTCTAAAGGAATGCAACAAGTATTACATCATCTACTGCCCTCTAGGGAACACAACAAGTATTAAATCATCGACTGCCCTCTAGGGAACACAACAAGTATTACATCCTCTACTGCCCTCTAGGGAACAAAACAAGTATTACATCATCTACTGCCCTCTAGGGAACACAACAAGTATTACATCATCTACTGCCCTCTAGGGAACACAACAAGTATGACATCAACTACTGCCCTCTAGGGAACAAAACAAGTATTACATCATCTACTGCCCTCTAGGGAATGCAACAAGTATTACATCATCTACTGCCCTCTAGGGAACACAACAAGTATGACATCATCTACTGCCCTCTAGGGAACACAACAAGTATGACATCATCTACTGCCCTCTAGGGAACACAACAAGTATTACATCATCTACTGCCCTCTAGGGAACAAAACAAGTATGACATCAACTACTGCCCTCTAGGGAACAAAACAAGTATGACATCATCTACTGCCCTCTAGGGAACACAACAAGTATGACATCATCTACTGCCCTCTAGGGAACACAACAAGTATTACATCATCTACTGCCCTCTAGGGAACACAACAAGTATTACATCATCTACTGCCTTCTAGGGAACACAACAAGTATTACATCAACTACTGCCCTCTAGGGAACACAACAAGTATGACATCAACTACTGCCCTCTAGGGAACACAACAAGTATTACATCATCTACTGCCCTCTAGGGAACACAACAAGTATTACATCATCTACTGCCTTCTAGGGAACACAACAAGTATTACATCAACTACTGCCCTCTAGGGAACACAACAAGTATGACATCATCTACTGCCTTCTAGGGAACACAACAAGTATTACATCATCTACTGCCTTCTAGGGAACACAACAAGTATTACATCAACTACTGCCCTCTAGGGAACACAACAAGTATGACATCATCTACTGCCTTCTAGGGAACACAACAAGTATTACATCAACTACTGCCCTCTAGGGAACACAACAAGTATGACATCAACTACTGCCCTCTAGGGAACACAACAAGTATTACATCATCTACTGCCCTCTAAGGAACACAACAAGTATTACATCAACTACTGCCCTCTAGGGAATACAACAAGTATTACATCATCTACTGCCCTCTAGGGAACACAACAAGTATGACATCATCTACTGCCCTCTAGGGAACACAACAAGTATTACATCATCTACTGCCCTCTAGGGAACACAACAAGTATTACATCATCTACTGCCTTCTAGGGAACACAACAAGTATTACATCAACTACTGCCCTCTAGGGAACACAACAAGTATGACATCAACTACTGCCCTCTAGGGAACACAACAAGTATTACATCATCTACTGCCCTCTAGGGAACACAACAAGTATTACATCATCTACTGCCTTCTAGGGAACACAACAAGTATTACATCAACTACTGCCCTCTAGGGAACACAACAAGTATGACATCATCTACTGCCTTCTAGGGAACACAACAAGTATTACATCATCTACTGCCTTCTAGGGAACACAACAAGTATTACATCAACTACTGCCCTCTAGGGAACACAACAAGTATGACATCATCTACTGCCTTCTAGGGAACACAACAAGTATTACATCAACTACTGCCCTCTAGGGAACACAACAAGTATGACATCAACTACTGCCCTCTAGGGAACACAACAAGTATTACATCATCTACTGCCCTCTAAGGAACACAACAAGTATTACATCAACTACTGCCCTCTAGGGAATACAACAAGTATTACATCATCTACTGCCCTCTAGGGAACAAAACAAGTATTACATCAACTACTGCCCTCTAGGGAACAAAACAAGTATTACATCAACTACTGCCCTCTAGGGAACACAACAAGTATTACATCAACTACTGCCTTCTAGGGAACACAACAAGTATTACATCAACTACTGCCCTCTAGGGAACACAACAAGTATGACATCAACTACTGCCCTCTAGGGAACACAACAAGTATTACATCATCTACTGCCCTCTAGGGAACACAACAAGTATTACATCAACTACCGCAACCTCATTTTCTACCACTAGATGGTATAGCTGCACTGGTAATGGGAATTATATCCAGGGACAAAGCCTGCTCTACCCACAGCATGTTCCTGGCAGAATAAATCTGTCTGAGAAGTACATCATGTTTTTAGATTCTCTGTGGTTCTGTGGGTCTGCAGAAGATCTGACTTTTCTCCTGAAAGCAAACACACAGGGAATCAAACACACAGGGAATCAAACACACAGGGAATCAAACACACAGGGAATCAAACACACAGGGAATCAAACACACAGGGAATCAAACACACAGGGAATCAAACACACAGGGAATCAAACACACAGGGAGTCAAACACACAGGGAATCAAACACACAGGGAATCAAACCAAACACACATTCTACGTCTCAAATAGCACCCTATTCCCTATTTAGTGTGGTGCACTACTTTTGCACTAAATAGGGAATAGGGCGCTATTTGGGATACAGTCCTGCAGTACACAGTCTGTCTGATCATCAGGAGACACCCAGCCTGCTCCCAGAGGACAAATAAATCAGAGATCGAGAGAAAGGTGGAGAGAGAGAAAAATATGGAGAGAGAGAGAGAGAGAAAGAGATAGGGAAAGAGAGAGAAATAGATAGGGAAAGAGAGAGAGAGAGAGTGAGAGATAGAAAGAGAGAGGTAAGGAGAGAGGTAAGGAGAGAGAGAGAGAGAGAGAAAGAGAAAGAGAGAGAACAAGAGAGAGAGAGGGAGAGAGAGAGAACAAGAGAGAGAGAGAGAGAGAGAGGGAAGGCAAGAGAGAGAGTGCTCTAAACAGACAGTACATGGTGGCAGACTATCTGACCACTGTGACTGATAGAAAACTGAGGAAAACATTGACTAGGTACAGACTCAGTGAGCACCGTCTGGCTATAGAGACCGGTCGTCACAGACAAACCTGGCTGCCCAGAGAGGACAGGCTGTGCTCACTCTGCTCCAGAGGAGAGGTAGAGACAGAGATGCATTTCCTACTACACTGTGACAAATACTCAGACCTAAGAGCATATTTCTTTCCCAAAATTATAACTCAATACAAAGAATTTGAAACTATAAAAGATGAAGAAAAAATCAAATATTTATTGGGTGAAAAGCCAAAATGTGCAGTTTTGGCAGCCAAATATGTGTCCTCCTGCCACAACCTGAGGGACAGCCAGTGAAAAATGCAAAGTAATGTTGATAATATTTCCCATTTAGCTTAGTTTTGTTTTGTCTTTCATACCAGGTCATATGTCTTCTCAAATCATATTGACACTGGTCTACTACTGTTGCTTTAATTTATTGTTGTTCTGATTAATATTGTTGTTGTAGTTGTTGTTAATGGTGATCCCATGTCCACTACTACTGTTATTATTGCTGTTGGTCCCACCATTTATTTATATATAAATATATATATATTTTGTATATATATACATATATATTTGATTTTTATTTTCGATATGTATACTTTGACAATGTAAGTAATAACGAACTTGCTATGTCAATAAAGTCAATTGAATTGAAATTGAATTGAATTGAGTGAGAGAGAGAGAGACAGAGAGAGAGAGAGAGATGGAAGGAGAGAGGGAAGGAGAGAGAGTGAGAGAGAGAGAGAGAGAGAGAGAGAGAGGGAAGGAGAGAAAGAGAGAGAGAGAAAGAAAGAGAGAATGAGATAGAGGGAGAGAGAGAGAGAGACAGAGAAAATGGAAAGAAAGAGAGAGAGAGAGAGAGAGAGAGAGAGATGTAGAAAGAGAGCGAGAGAGAGAGATGGGGGAAGGAGAGAGATAAAGATGGAAGGCAAGAGAGAGAGAGTGTGAGAGAGATAGAGAGAGAGAGAGAGGGAAGGAAGGAAGGCGAGAGAGAGAGAGAGAGAGAGAGAGAGGGAAGGAGAGAAAGAGAGAAAGAGAGAGAGAGAAAGAAAGAGAGAATGAGAGAGAGAGAGAGAGAGAGAGAGAGAGAGAGGGAAGGAAGGAAGGCCAGAGAGAAAGGGAGAGAGAAAGAGAAAATGAGAGAGAAAGAGAGAGAGAGAGAAAGAGAGAGAGAAAGTGGGAAGGCAAGAGAGAGAGAGTGTGAGAGAGAGAAATAGAGAGGGAAAGAAAGAGAGAAAGATAGGGAACGAGAGAGAGAAAGAGAGAGAGAGAAAGAGAGAGCGAGAGAGAGTGAGAGAGAGAGAGAGAGAGAGAGAGAGAGAGACAGAGAGAGAGAGATGGGGGGAAGGAGAGAGATAAAGATGGAAGGCAAGAGAGAGAGAGTGTGAGAGAGATAGAGAGAGAGAGAGAGAGGGAAGGAAGGAAGGCGAGAGAGAAAGGGAGAGAGAAAGAGAAAATGAGAGAGAAAGAGAGAGAGAGAGAAAGAGAGAGAGAAAGTGGGAAGGCAAGAGAGAGAGAGTGTGAGAGAGAGAAATAGAGAGGGAAAGAAAGAGAGAAAGATAGGGAACGAGAGAGAGAAAGAGAGAGAGAGAAAGAGAGAGCGAGAGAGAGTGAGAGAGAGAGAGAGAGAGTGAGAGAGAGAGAGAGGGAAGGAAAGAGAGAGAGACAGAGAGAGAGAGAGAGAGGGAAGGAAAGAGAGAGAGAGAGAGAGAGAGAGAGAGAGAGAGAGAGAGAGAGAGAGAGAGAGAGAGAGAGAGATATATAAAATAACACACATTATGTTTTAGTTTTAGTTGAATTGTTAATTTTTTTGTTGCATTGTTTTTATATCGTTGTATTTTAAATGACTTTCCTTTTTAATCACTGTGTCAGTGGTTCAGTTAGATCAACAATAATTTAAGCTTTCTGCCAATATCAGATATGTTTATGTCCTGGGAAATGTTCTTGTTACTTACAACCTCATGCTAATCGCATTAGCCTACGTTAGCTCAACCGTCCAGTGGAAGGGACAGCGATCCCGAAGAAGTTTTTAACGTTGGTTTGGTTTTGACAGCGGTAAGAGCGGTGGAGTAAACAAACACTTCCAATTCAAACCTTTGGAGCTTTTTATTAACATTTATAAATTTGACAAAAAATACGATTCCAGACCGGTCTGCACGTTTTAAAGTGGCATTTTTTAGCTTACACGGTTGAATGCTCGTTTACGGTCCAAACCTTTACCCTGTACGTACGGCTAAGGCACTTTCATTTCCATTGAAATGCATCGGGAGCTCATTTCAATATTTTTTTTGCAGTACAAAAAAAGTAAAAATGTTATCAAAGATTCTCTCAAGACATTTTAAAGTTGCTTTCGTGTTAATGGCTGAAATTGTTTAAGCTCTAGAGCGGGCGGAAGAAACAGAATAATACAGTAAATAATATAATAAGAAGAATAAATGTTGAGTGGTGCTTTGCCTTCAGCAAGCACACCTAATTGGACTTGTAATAACACTGCTAGCTTGGGTTAACTCCAAGAATAGATAGGACAGATGGAATTAATGTCCTTAGGTATTCATCATCCAAACACATTTATTTTGTTATTGTGGCACGGCATCAGTGAGATCCAAACATATGATCTTCTGTTCTCTATCCATGGATTTAATCCACTGCATCACCAGGATGGAGATAGCATGCCATGTTTTTTAACTCATACGAAGCTGTTCATTTATTGTCTATTTAAACAGACCTCATTTCAAAGGAAACAAGCACTGATTAAGATCAGCTGTGGACAATTAGTGGGTACGGCCAACACACCTGAACACACTTAACAAGATAGAGATTAGAGGGAGTTTTGTTGACGCTGAGAACGGGGAATGTATATGTTTTTAATTAACATTCTTCGAACGTTCTTTGAACGTTTACTAAAAGTTGTCCTGTGGTTTTTATGGAACGTTTTTTTAATGTTCTGAGAACAGTGATGATAATGTTCTTAAATAGAACCGTGAGGAAATATGTAGAAAATGTTATGCTCAAGTACTACAATTCCCACAGAAGAACGTTGTTTCTTTAAAACATTTTTTTTTGTAAAAATGTAACCTTTATGTAACTAGGTAAGTCAGTTAAGAACAAATTCTTATTTACAATGACGGCCTACCGGGGAACAGTGGGGTTAACTGCCTTGTTCAGGGGCAGAACGACAGATTTTTACCTTGTCAGCTCGGAGATTCAAGCCAGCAAACAGACCTTAATGTTCTCTGAACATTCTGAGAACATGACTTTAAACATAACCATGAGAAAACCCGGTGGAAACATTATGCAAGTGATAATCAACAAGGGGCTACGCGTTCACTGGAAAATAATGAACGACGTGGAAGCTGTGTTCCACTACGCACTAGCGTAGTGGAACTAACCTTCCATGGAATTGCGTTATTTTCCAGAGAACGCATAGAGCCCAGAGTTGAATATCCCTTTTGTTTCACATGGTTATAATTTAACACATTTTCCGCTAGAAATGTGTTAATTTTCAAGGAGAAATGTGTTCAACATCCACTGAAGTAGATAGCAAGTTTACTAATTAGCGACAGTAGTTGCCTTGGTAACCAAACAGACAGACTTGCTAGTTTAGCTTACCGAACCATCAGTCCTATAGCTTGATATTATGAAAATCGAAATCAACAATGCCAATAATGTTTTCAATTCAACTTTTGATTTCAAAAGCAGCTCAAACACAGAACATGTAAGAACTATAGCGTTTAAATCCTACCGTGCAAATATACAGTGCGTTATAGGGAAATAAAGCACACTGTGGAATGCCCTTCAGGCCAATCAGAAATGAGTATTCAACAATGCCATGGTATAAGCTGAAGTATTGAAATTCCCACAGGAGAATATTGTTTCTTAACGTTCTCTGAATTATTTGAGAACATTTCCAATGTCGAACCAGTTGGAGAACGTTCCTAGAACATTAACGAAAATGTAACTAAATGTAAACATGTTTGAACTTTTAGGAAATGTTTTTTTTTTTTAAGTAATGAAAAATCAAGAAAATATAGTTATTTTGTCATGTTCCTTCAATGTGCTGAGAATATTCCAGAGCCAAGCAAATATCCTGCACCATTTCCAGACCTGTGTGGTAAGGTTGCATACAAAATAAAGTCTTTCATCTATAGAAGCAGTGGACTGGTCCGTTGCATCCTGAAGAGGAAGTCTGATCTATAGAAGCAGTGGACTGGTCCGTTGCATCCTGAAGAGGAAGTCTTTCATCTATAGAAGCAGTGGATTGGTCCGTTGCATCCTGAAGAGGAAGTCTGATCTATAGAAGCAGTGAATTGGTCCGTTGCATCCTGAAGAGGAAGTCTAATCTATAGAAGCAGTGGATTGGTCCGTTGCATCCTGAAGAGGAAGTCTAAACTATAGAAGCAGTGAATTGGTCCGTTGCATCCTGAAGAGGAAGTCTGATCTATAGAAGCAGTGGACTGGTCCGTTGCATCCTGAAGAGGAAGTCTTTCATCTATAGAAGCAGTCGATTGGTCCATTGCATCCTGAAGAGGAAGTCTTTCATCCATAGAAGCAGTGGATTGGACCGTTGCATCCTGAAGAGGAAGTCTTTCATCTATAGAAGCAGTGGATTGGTCCATTGCATCCTGAAGAGGAAGTCTAATCTATAGAAGCAGTGGATTGGTCCATTGCATCCTGAAGAGGAAGTCTAATCTATAGAAGCAGTGGATTGGTCCTTTGCATCCTGAAGAGGAAGTCTAATCTATAGAAGCAGTGGATTGGTCCGTTGCATCCTGAAGAGGAAGTCTTTCATATATAGAAGCAGTGGATTGGACCGTTGCATCCTGAAGAGGAAGTCTAATCTATAGAAGCAGTGGATTGGTCCATTGCATCCTGAAGAGGAAGTCTAATCTATAGAAGCAGTGGATTGGTCCATTGCATCCTGAAGAGGAAGTCTAATCTATAGAAGCAGTGAATTGGTCCATTGCATCCTGAAGAGGAAGTCTAATCTATAGAAGCAGTGGATTGGTCCGTTGCATCCTGAAGAGGAAGTCTTTCATCTATAGAAGCAGTGGATTGGTCCGTTGCATCCTGAAGAGGAAGTCTAATCTATAGAAGCAGTGGATTGGTCCATTGCATCCTGAAGAGGAAGTCTAATCTATAGAAGCAGTGGATTGGTCCGTTGCATCCTGAAGAGGAAGTCTT
>NW_024061711.1:73413-98005 GCF_016432855.1 Salvelinus namaycush | reverse complement strand
ATTCTCACTGATATAGACCTGTTGTAAATTACATTATGACTCAACCTGTTGTAAATATAAACATATCATTCCCACTGATTATAGACCTGTTGTAAATATAAACATATCATTCTCCATGATATAGACCTGTTGTAAATATAAACATATCATTCTCCCTGATATAGACCTGTTGTAAATATACACATATCATTCTCACTGATATAGACCTGTTGTAAATATAAAATATCATTCTCACTGATATAGACCTGTTGTAAATACATATGACTCAAACATGTTGTAAAATATAAACATATCATTCTCCCTGATATAGACCTGTTGTAAATATAAAACATATCATTCTCCCTGATATAGACCTGTTGTAAATTACATTATGACTCAACCTGTTGTAAATATAAACATATCATTCTCCCTGATATAGACCTGTTGTAAATATAAACATATCATTCTCACTGATATAGACCTGTTGTAAATATAAACATATCATTCTCACTGATATAGACCTGTTGTAAATTACATTATGACTCAACCTGTTGTAAATATAAACATATCATTCTCACTTGAATAGAGACCTGTTGTAAATATAAACATATCATTCTCACTGATATAGACCTGTTGTAAATATTAAACATATCATTCTCACTGATATAGACCCTGTTGTAAATATAAACATATATCATTCTCACTGAATATATGGGACCTAGTTGTAAATATAAAACATATCATTCTCCCTGATATAGACCTGTTGTAAATTACATCATGACTCAACATGTTGTAAATTATAAACATATCATTCTACTCCTGATATAGACCTGTTGTAAATATAAACATATCATTCTCACTGATATAGACCTGTTGTAAATATAAACATATCATTCTCACTGATATAGACCTGATGTAAATATAACATATCATTCTCACTGATATAGACTGTTGTAAATTACATTATGAACTCAACATGTTGTAAATATAAACATATCATTCTCACTGATATAGACCCTGTTGTAAAGTGACATTATGACTCAACCTGTTGTAAATATAAACATATCATTCTCCCTGATATAGACCTGTTGTAAATTACATTATGACTCAACCTGTTGTAAATATAAACATATCATTCCCACTGATATAGACCTGTTGTAAATATAAACATATCATTCTCCCTGATATAGACCTGTTGTAAATATAAACATATCATTCTCCCTGATATAGACCTGTTGTAAATATAAACATATCATTCTCCCTGATATAGACCTGTTGTAAATTACATTATGACTCAACCTGTTGTAAATATAAACATATCATTCCCACTGATATAGACCTGTTGTAAATATAATCATATCATTCTCACTGATATAGACCTGTTGTAAATATAAACATATCATTCTCACTGATATAGACCTGTTGTAAATATAAACATATCATTCTCACTGATATAGACCTGTTGTAAATATAAACATATCATTCTCACTGATATAGACCTGTTGTAAATATAAACATATCATTCTCCCTGATATAGACCTGTTGTAAATTACATTATGACTCAACATGTTGTAAATATAAACATATCATTCTCACTGATATAGACCTGTTGTAAATATAAACATATCATTCTCACTGATATAGACCTGTTGTAAATTACATTATGACTCAACCTTTTGTAAATATAAACATATCATTCTCACTGATATAGACCTGTTGTAAATATAACATATCATTCTCCCTGATATAGACCTGTTGTAAATATAAACATATCATTCTCACTGATATAGACCTGTTGTAAATATAAACATATCATTCTCACTGATATAGACCTGTTGTAAATATAAACATATCATTCTCACTGATATAGACCTGTTGTAAATATAAACATATCATTCTCACTGATATAGACCTGATGTAAATATAAACATATCATTCTCACTGATATAGACCTGTTGTAAATTACATTATGACTCAACATGTTGTAAATATAAACATATCATTCTCACTGATATAGACCTGTTGTAAATTACATTATGACTCAACCTGTTGTAAATATAAACATATCATTCTCCCTGATATAGACCTGTTGTAAATTACATTATGACTCAACCTGTTGTAAATATAAACATATCATTCCCACTGATATAGACCTGTTGTAAATATAAACATATCATTCTCCCTGATATAGACCTGTTGTAAATATAAACATATCATTCTCCCTGATATAGACCTGTTGTAAATATAAACATATCATTCTCCCTGATATAGACCTGTTGTAATTATAAACATATCATTCTCACTGATATAGACCTGTTGTAAATTACATTATGACTCAACCTGTTGTAAATATAAACATATCATTCCCACTGATATAGACCTGTTGTAAATATAAACATATCATTCTCCCTGATATAGACCTGTTGTAAATATAAACATATCATTCTCCCTGATATAGACCTGTTGTAAATATACACATATCATTCTCACTGATATAGACCTGTTGTAAATATAAACATATCATTCTCACTGATATAGACCTGTTGTAAATTACATTATGACTCAACATGTTGTAAATATAAACATATCATTCTCCCTGATATAGACCTGTTGTAAATATAAACATATCATTCTCACTGATATAGACCTGTTGTAAATATAAACATATCATTCTCACTGATATAGACCTGTTGTAAATATATACATATCATTCTCACTGATATAGACCTGTTGTAAATATAAACATATCATTCTCACTGATATAGACCTGTTGTAAATATAAACATATCATTCTCACTGATATAGACCTGTTGTAAATATAAACATATCATTCTCACTGATATAGACCTGATGTAAATATAACCATATCATTCTCACTGATATAGACCTGTTGTAAATTACATTATGACTCAACCTGTTGTAAATATAAACATATCATTCTCCCTGATATAGACCTGTTGTAAATTACATTATGACTCAACCTGTTGTAAATATAAACATATCATTCCCACTGATATAGACCTGTTGTAAATATAAACATATCATTCTCCCTGATATAGACCTGTTGTAAATATAAACATATCATTCTCCCTGATATAGACCTGTTGTAATTATAAACATATCATTCTCACTGATATAAACCTGTTGTAAATTACATTATGACTCAACCTGTTGTAAATATAAACATATCATTCCCACTGATATAGACCTGTTGTAAATATAAACATATCATTCTCCCTGATATAGACCTGTTGTAAATATAAACATATCATTCTCCCTGATATAGACCTGTTGTAAATATACACATATCATTCTCACTGATATAGACCTGTTGTAAATATAAACATATCATTCTCACTGATATAGACCTGTTGTAAATTACATTATGACTCAACATGTTGTAAATATAAACATATCATTCTCCCTGATATAGACCTGTTGTAAATATAAACATATCATTCTCCCTGATATAGACCTGTTGTAAATTACATTATGACTCAACCTGTTGTAAATATAAACATATCATTCTCCCTGATATAGACCTGTTGTAAATATAAACATATCATTCTCACTGATATAGACCTGTTGTAAATATAAACATAAATTACATTATGACTCAACCTGTTGTAAATATAAACATATCATTCTCACTGATATAGACCTGTTGTAAATATAAACATATCATTCTCACTGATATAGACCTGTTGTAAATGACATTATGACTCAACCTGTTGTAAATATAAACATATCATTCTCACTGATATAGACCTGTTTTAAATATAAACATATCATTCTCACTGATATAGACCTGTTGTAAATATAAACATATCATTCTCACTGATATAGACCTGTTGTAAATATAAACATATCATTCTCACTGATATAGACCTGTTGTAAATATAAACATATCATTCTCCCTGATATAGACCTGTTGTAAATTACATTATGACTCAACATGTTGTAAATATAAACATATCATTCTCACTGATATAGACCTGTTGTAAATATAAACATATCATTCTCACTGATATAGACCTGTTGTAAATTACATTATGACTCAACCTGTTGTAAATATAAACATATCATTCTCACTGATATAGACCTGTTGTAAATATAACATATCATTCTCCCTGATATAGACCTGTTGTAAATATAAACATATCATTCTCACTGATATAGACCTGTTGTAAATATATACATATCATTCTCACTGATATAGACCTGTTGTAAATATAAACATATCATTCTCACTGATATAGACCTGTTGTAAATATAAACATATCATTCTCACTGATATAGACCTGTTGTAAATATAAACATATCATTCTCACTGATATAGACCTGATGTAAATATAAACATATCATTCTCACTGATATAGACCTGTTGTAAATTACATTATGACTCAACCTGTTGTAAATATAAACATATCATTCTCCCTGATATAGACCTGTTGTAAATTACATTATGACTCAACCTGTTGTAAATATAAACATATCATTCCCACTGATATAGACCTGTTGTAAATATAAACATATCATTCTCCCTGATATAGACCTGTTGTAAATATAAACATATCATTCTCCCTGATATAGACCTGTTGTAATTATAAACATATCATTCTCACTGATATAGACCTGTTGTAAATTACATTATGACTCAACCTGTTGTAAATATAAACATATAATTCCCACTGATATAGACCTGTTGTAAATATAAACATATCATTCTCCCTGATATAGACCTGTTGTAAATTACATTATGACTCAACATGTTGTAAATATAAACATATCATTCTCACTGATATAGACCTGTTGTAAATATAAACATATCATTCTCACTGATATAGACCTGTTGTAAATTACATTATGACTCAACCTGTTGTAAATATAAACATATCATTCTCACTGATATAGACCTGTTGTAAATATAACATATCATTCTCCCTGATATAGACCTGTTGTAAATATAAACATATCATTCTCACTGATATAGACCTGTTGTAAATATATACATATCATTCTCACTGATATAGACCTGTTGTAAATATAAACATATCATTCTCACTGATATAGACCTGTTGTAAATATAAACATATCATTCTCACTGATATAGACCTGTTGTAAATATAAACATATCATTCTCACTGATATAGACCTGATGTAAATATAAACATATCATTCTCACTGATATAGACCTGTTGTAAATTACATTATGACTCAACCTGTTGTAAATATAAACATATCATTCTCCCTGATATAGACCTGTTGTAAATTACATTATGACTCAACCTGTTGTAAATATAAACATATCATTCCCACTGATATAGACCTGTTGTAAATATAAACATATCATTCTCCCTGATATAGACCTGTTGTAAATATAAACATATCATTCTCCCTGATATAGACCTGTTGTAATTATAAACATATCATTCTCACTGATATAGACCTGTTGTAAATTACATTATGACTCAACCTGTTGTAAATATAAACATATCATTCCCACTGATATAGACCTGTTGTAAATATAAACATATCATTCTCACTGATATAGACCTGTTGTAAATATAAACATATCATTCTCCCTGATATAGACCTGTTGTAAATATACACATATCATTCTCACTGATATAGACCTGTTGTAAATATAAACATATCATTCTCCCTGATATAGACCTGTTGTAAATATAAACATATCATTCTCACTGATATAGACCTGTTGTAAATTACATTATGACTCAACCTGTTGTAAATATAAACATATCATTCTCACTGATATAGACCTGTTGTAAATTACATTATGACTCAACCTGTTGTAAATATAAACATATCATTCTCACTGATATAGACCTGTTGTAAATATAACATATCATTCTCCCTGATATAGACCTGTTGTAAATATAAACATATCATTCTCACTGATATAGACCTGTTGTAAATATATACATATCATTCTCACTGATATAGACCTGTTGTAAATATAAACATATCATTCTCACTGATATAGACCTGTTGTAAATATAAACATATCATTCTCACTGATATAGACCTGTTGTAAATATAAACATATCATTCTCACTGATATAGACCTGATGTAAATATAAACATATCATTCTCACTGATATAGACCTGTTGTAAATTACATTATGACTCAACCTGTTGTAAATATAAACATATCATTCTCCCTGATATAGACCTGTTGTAAATTACATTATGACTCAACATGTTGTAAATATAAACATATCATTCTCCCTGATATAGACCTGTTGTAAATTACATTATGACTCAACCTGTTGTAAATATAAACATATCATTCTCCCTGATATAGACCTGTTGTAAATTACATTATGACTCAACCTGTTGTAAATATAAACATATCATTCCCACTGATATAGACCTGTTGTAAATATAAACATATCATTCTCCCTGATATAGACCTGTTGTAAATATAAACATATCATTCTCCCTGATATAGACCTGTTGTAAATTACATTATGACTCAACCTGTTGTAAATATAAACATATCATTCTCCCTGATATAGACCTGTTGTTAAATATAACATATCATTCTCACTGATATAGACCTGTTGTAAATATAAACATATCATTCTCCCTGATATAGACCTGTTGTAAATATAAACATATCATTCTCACTGATATAGACCTGTTGTAAATTACATTATGACTCAACCTGTTGTAAATATAAACATATCATTCTCACTGATATAGACCTGTTGTAAATTACATTATGACTCAACCTGTTGTAAATATAAACATATCATTCTCACTGATATAGACCTGTTGTAATTATAAACATATCATTCTCACTGATATAGACCTGTTGTAAATATAAACATATCATTCTCACTGATATAGACCTGTTGTAAATTACATTATGACTCAACCTGTTGTAAATATAAACATATCATTCTCACTGATATAGACCTGTTGTAAATATAAACATATCATTCTCCCTGATATAGACCTGTTGTAAATATAAACATATCATTCTCCCTGATATAGACCTGTTGTAAATATAAACATATCATTCTCACTGATATAGACCTGTTGTAATTATAAACATATCATTCTCACTGATATAGACCTGTTGTAAATATAAACATATCATTCTCACTGATATAGACCTGTTGTAAATTACATTATGACTCAACATGTTGTAATATAAACATATCATTCTCACTGATATAGACCTGTTGTAAATTACATTATGGTTGAACATGGAAACACCAAACGTTGTTAATAAGCAAGATTAAATTCACACAAAAAAAAGAGAGTGAATTATTGTAATTAAATTCAAAACAAAACTAAACAATAATTTGTTGTAAATAGTCTGTAGACACTTACAGACGCTTTAATTGCTTCCCGTTGGTTTTATAATATTAACAAGACAAACTAGGGAGGGTTTTACACACATCTAAAGTTTTCACAGTCGCCGGACAAAGATCCAATATAAAGGACAAAGATTCAATATAAAGGACAAAGATCCAATATAAAGGACAAAGGTTCAATATAAAGGACAAAGATTCAATATAAAGGACAAAGATCCAATATAAAGGACAAAGATCCAATATAAAGGACAAAGATCCAATATAAAGGACAAAGATCCAATATAAAGGACAAAGATACAATGTAAAGGACAAAGATACAATGTAAAGGACAAAGATACAATATAAAGGACAAAGATCCAATATAAAGGACAAAGATCCAATGTAAAGGACAAAGATCCAATGTAAAGGACAAAGATACAATATAAAGGACAAAGATCCAATGTAAAGGACAAAGATCCAATATAAAAGACAAAGATCCAATGTAAAGGACAAAGATCCAATATAAAGGACAAAGATCCAATATAAAGGACAAAGTTCCAATATAAATCACAAAGATTCAATATAAAGAGAAAGTGGGAATGTCCACTCACCTTAATATAATGTTTCATAGATATATTGGAAGCATCTTACAGATCTCTGTCACACCGTGATCTGTTTCACCTGTCTTTGTGCTTGTCTCCGCCCCTCCGAGTGTCGCCCCATTATCCCCTGTGGATTTATACCTGTGTTCTCAGTTTGTCTGTTTGCCAGTTCGTCTTGTCTCGTCAAGCCTACCTGCGTGTTTTGCCGTACTCCTGTTTCTTGTTAGATCCTGTTTTCTAGTTCTCCCTCCATTCTGCCTGCCCTGAGCCTGAGCCTCCCTGCCCTGACCCTGAGTCTGCCTGCCCTGAGCCTGAGCCTGCCTGCCGTTCTGTACCTTACGGACTCTGCCCTGGATCACTGACCTCTGCCTGAGCTTGACCTGTCATTTGCCTGCCGTTCTGTACCTTACAGACTCTGCCCTGGATCACTGACCTCTGCCTGAGCTTGACCTGTCGTTTGCCTGCCGTTCTGTACCTTACGGACTCTGCCCTGGATCACTGACCTCTGCCTAAGCTTGACCTGTCGTTTGCCTGCCGTTCTGTACCTTACGGACTCTGCCCTGGATCACTGACCTCTGCCTGCCCTTGACCTGTCGTTTGCCTGCCGTTCTGTACCTTACAGACTCTGCCCTGGATCACTGACCTCTGCCTGCCCTTGACCTGTCGTTTGCCTGCCGTTCTGTACCTTACAGACTCTGCCCTGGATCACTGACCTCTGCCTGTCCTTGACCTGTCGTTTGCCTGTCCTTGACCTGTCGTTTGCCTGTCCTTGACCTGTCGTTTGCCTGCCGGCCTGTTTCGTAAACAAACATGAGTTATTTTGAACTGTCTGCATCTGTGTCTTGTCCTGAGGTCTGATAGATCTCATTCACAATCCTTCACAATCTGCATTGCATTGTGCACCATGGACATTCTCACCATAAAACCTGGACAGTGAATCATTCTAATAACTTTGGTTTTAATCAAATTAAAGCAATCAGTTTTTTTTGCTTCCAACAACAATAAATACATGTTAAAATGTAACGACGTCATAAAATCGACAGGATATTAAAAAAACGAGGTATTGTTGTTGAACCTTCATTATAGTAGTCTATAGGGGAGCCATACGGAGGGCAGGGAGACAAAAAACAAGGTTTGCTGGTATTCACCGAGGTTCTGGTCTCTTGTTGCATGATGGGTATTGGAGTCATACAGCCTACATCACGGAGGGGGTCTTACGCACGTCTCACAAGCCGAACACTTTATCAACGGTCTTGACCAGCATGTACTTGATTACATTGGGCGGGACCAGAAGAAAACAACCTTTATTGAGAGGTTTGGTTTTTAATGAAATAAAACTAAATGAGGGAAAAAACATTGTTTCTGAATACAAAGCGTACAGGCAGCAACATGTTGTTCCATGTTCATATGGGCAGGGTGTGTCACAGCTGGATAGGCTGCGTTTCCCCACATAAACATCCCTGCCCTAACCCACTGCGTTTCCCCACATAAACATCCCTGACCTAACCCACTGCGTTTCCCCACATAAACATCCCTGCCCTGACCCACTGCGTTTCCCCACATCAACATCCCTGCCCTAACCCACTGGGTTTCCCCACACAACATCCCTGCCCTAACCCACTGCGTTTCCCCACACAACATCCCTGCCCTAACCCACTGCGTTTCCCCACACAACATCCCTGCCCTAACCCACTGCGTTTCCCCACACAACATCCCTGCCCTAACCCACTGCGTTTCCCCACACAACATCCCTGCCCTAACCCACTGCGTTTCCCCACACAACATCCCTGCCCTAACCCACTGCGTTTCCCCACACAACATCCCTGCCCTAACCCACTGCGTTTCCCCACATAAACATCCCTGCCCTAACCCGCTGCGTTTCCCCACACAACATCCCTGCCCTAACCCACTGCGTTTCCCCACACAACATCCCTGCCCTAACCCACTGCGTTTCCCCACATAAACATCCCTGCCCTAACCCACTGCGTTTCCCCACATAAACATCCCTGCCCTAACCCACTGCGTTTCCCCACATCAACATCCCTGCCCTAACCCACTGTGTTTCCCCACACAACATCACTGCCCTAACCCACTGCGTTTCCCCACATAAACATCCCTGCCCTAACCCACTGGGTTTCCCCACACAACATCCCTGCCCTAACCCACTGCGTTTCCCCACATAAACATCCCTGCCCTAACCCACTGCGTTTCCCCACACAACATCCCTGCCCTAACCCACTGCGTTTCCCCACATAAACATCCCTGCCCTAACCCACTGTGTTTCCCCACACAACATCCCTGCCCTAACCCACTGCGTTTCCCCACATCAACATCCCTGCCCTAACCCACTGCGTTTCCCCACATAAACATCCCTGCCCTAACCCACTGTGTTTCCCCACACAACATCCCTGCCCTAACCCACTGCGTTTCCCCACACAACATCCCTGCCCTAACCCACTGCGTTTCCCCACATAAACATCCCTGCCCTAACCCACTGTGTTTCCCCACACAACATCCCTGCCCTAACCCACTGCGTTTCCCCACATAACATCCCTGCCCTAACCCACTGCGTTTCCCCACATAAACATCCCTGCCCTGACCCACTGTGTTTCCCCACATAAACATCCCTGCCCTAACCCACTGCGTTTCCCCACATAAACATCCCTGCCCTAACCCACTGTGTTTCCCCACACAACATCCCTGCCCTAACCCACTGCGTTTCCCCACACAACATCCCTGCCCTAACCCACTGCGTTTCCCCACATAACATCCCTGCCCTAACCCACTGCGTTTACCCACATAACATCCCTGCCCTAACCCACTGCGTTTCCCCACATAAACATCCCTGCCCTAACCCACTGTGTTTCCCCACACAACATCCCTGCCCTAACCCACTGCGTTTCCCCACACAACATCCCTGCCCTAACCCACTGCGTTTCCCCACACAACATCCCTGCCCTAACCCACTGCGTTTCCCCACATAAACATCCCTGCCCTAACCCGCTGCGTTTCCCCACACAACATCCCTGCCCTAACCCACTGCGTTTCCCCACACAACATCCCTGCCCTAACCCACTGCGTTTCCCCACATAAACATCCCTGCCCTAACCCGCTGCGTTTCCCCACACAACATCCCTGCCCTAACCCACTGCGTTTCCCCACACAACATCCCTGCCCTAACCCACTGCGTTTCCCCACATAAACATCCCTGCCCTAACCCGCTGCGTTTCCCCACACAACATCCCTGCCCTAACCCACTGCGTTTCCCCACACAACATCCCTGCCCTAACCCACTGCATTTCCCCACATAAACATCCCTGCCCTAACCCGCTGCGTTTCCCCACACAACATCCCTGCCCTAACCCACTGCGTTTCCCCACACAACATCCCTGCCCTAACCCACTGCGTTTCCCCACATCAACATCCCTGCCCTAACCCACTGTGTTTCCCCACACAACATCCCTGCCCTAACCCACTGCGTTTCCCCACACAACATCCCTGCCCTAACCCACTGCGTTTCCCCACATCAACATCCCTGCCCTAACCCACTGCGTTTCCCCACATAAACATCCCTGCCCTGACCCACTGCGTTTCCCCACACAACATCCCTGCCCTAACCCGCTGCGTTTCCCCACACAACATCCCTGCCCTAACCCACTGCGTTTCCCCACATAACATCCCTGCCCTGACCCACTGCGTTTCCCCACATAAACATCCCTGCCCTAACCCACTGCGTTTCCCCACATCAACATCCCTGCCCTAACCCACTGCGTTTCCCCACATAAACATCCCTGCCCTGACCCACTGCGTTTCCCCACACAACATCCCTGCCCTAACCCACTGCGTTTCCCCACATAAACATCCCTGCCCTAACCCACTGTGTTTCCCCACATAACATCCCTGCCCTAACCCACTGCGTTTCCCCACATAAACATCCCTGCCCTAACCCACTGCGTTTCCCCACACAACATCCCTGCCCTAACCCACTGCGTTTCCCCACATAAACATCCCTGCCCTAACCCACTGCGTTTCCCCACACAACATCCCTGCCCTAACCCACTGCGTTTCCCCACATAAACATCCCTGCCCTAACCCACTGCGTTTCCCCACATAAACATCCCGGCCCTAACCCACTGCGTTTCCCCACATCAACATCCCTGCCCTAACCCACTGCGTTTCCCCACATAAACATCCCTGCCCTGACCCACTGCGTTTCCCCACACAACATCCCTGCCCTAACCCACTGCGTTTCCCCACATAAACATCCCTGCCCTAACCCACTGTGTTTCCCCACATAACATCCCTGCCCTAACCCACTGCGTTTCCCCACATAAACATCCCTGCCCTAACCCACTGCGTTTCCCCACATAAACATCCCTGCCCTAACCCACTGCGTTTCCCCACATAACATCCCTGCCCTGACCCACTGCGTTTCCCCACATAAACATCCCTGCCCTAACCCACTGCGTTTCCCCACATAAACATCCCTGCCCTAACCCACTGCGTTTCCCCACACAACATCCCTGCCCTGACCCACTGCGTTTCCCCACATAACATCCCTGCCCTAACCCACTGCGTTTCCCCACATAAACATCCCTGCCCTAACCCACTGCGTTTCCCCACATCAACATCCCTGCCCTAACCCACTGCGTTTCCCCACATAAACATCCCTGCCCTAACCCACTGCGTTTCCCCACATCAACATCCCTGCCCTAACCCACTGCGTTTCCCCACATAAACATCCCTGCCCTAACCCACTGTGTTTCCCCACACAACATCCCTGCCCTAACCCACTGCGTTTCCCCACACAACATCCCTGCCCTAACCCACTGCGTTTCCCCACACAACATCCCTGCCCTAACCCACTGCGTTTCCCCACACAACATCCCTGCCCTAACCCACTGCGTTTCCCCACATAAACATCCCTGCCCTAACCCACTGCGTTTCCCCACACAACATCCCTGCCCTAACCCACTGCGTTTCCCCACAAAACATCCCTGCCCTAACCCACTACAGCTAAAACCAGTGTTTGGTTAGTCTTAAATATCCCCATCAGCACTGCCTTGGAATTAGCACTTCGGACCATGTTTTTAACCATGTTTTTAACCATGTTTTTAAGGACTCCTCTAAAAGATTTCCACCCGACCATCTGAGCGCGAGCTGATATAAGACAGGTCAACAGCCGAACCTGGCGTTATGGCTGGTGTGCCAGTTTTCACACGACGACATCGCAAACTGACGTGTGTTTGATTTTAGAGCCTTAAAACTTCTTATGGCTGCAAGGGAAAGTATTGAGTAGCCAGATAAAACATGCCCATTTCAAACGGCCTCGTACTCAATTCTTGCTCGTACAATATGCATATTATTAGATAGAAAACACTCTCTAGTTTCTAAAACCGTTTGAATTATTTCTCTGAGTGAAACAGAACTCGTTCTGCAGCACATTTCCTGACCAGGAAGTGGAATGTCTGAAATCGTCGCTCTGTTCAACTTCCTGCCTATACATGGGCATGGCACGTAAGAGTCTACGTACACTTCATAGGCCTTCCTCTGGATGTCAAGAGGCTGAGAGAGAATAAATGTTGTGTTTATCTTCATCTGAATTGGAATACAAGGTCTTTGTATGACGTGTCCCTCATTTCCGGTACTCTGAAGCGCGCGACTTGGACAGTGGGATTGCCTTCTGTTTTGCTGCCGTTATGGACGACAACTATCTCCGGCTCGGATTTTATTTGATACATGTGACCATATCATCGTAACGTATGTTTTTTCAATATAGTTTTAATCAGATTATTGAAATTTTTTCGGGAGTTTTGCCGTGTTCCCTTCTCTGACTTTGTTGACGTTGGAGAGATCTGTGCCACTCGGCTAGTGTGCATGCTAAATGAAGAGGGATATTTGCCGTTCCAGATCAAAACAACGACTGTTCTGCACAAAGGACACCTTGTCCAACATTCTGACGGAAGATCACCAAAAGTAAGAAACATTTTATGATGCTATTTCTAATATCTGTCGTGCATGTGAACTGGTCGTGGGCGCCCAAGTGTTTCTGGCTATTGTGGCTACGCTAATATAACGCTACATTTTGTTTTCGCTGTAAAACATTTAATAAATCGGAAATATTGTCTGGAATCACAAGATGCCTGTCTTTCAATTGCTGTACATTATGTATTTTTCAGAAATGTTTTATGATGAGTAATTAGGTATTTGACGTTGGTGTCTGTAATTTTTCTGTCTGCTTTCGGTGCAATTTCTGATTGTAGCTGAAATGTAAACTATGATTTGTACCTGAAATATGCAGATTTTTCGAACAAAACATATGCTATACAATAAATATGTTATCAGACTGTCATCTGATAAAGTTGTTTCTTGGTTAGTGGCTATTTATATCTTTATTTGGTCGAATTTGTGATAGCTACTGATGGAGTTAACCTGTTTGGCGTGCAAGCCCGACGTCGGTACACTTATGACAACAGCCAGCTCAAAGTGCAGGGCGCGAAATTCAAAAGATATTTTTTTTTAATATTTAACTTTCACACATTAACAAGTCCAATACAGCATATGAAAGGTACACATCTTGTGAATCAAGCCAACATGTCCGATTTTTTAAATGTTTTACAGGGAAGACAAAATATGTAAATCTATTAGCTAACCACGTTAGCAAAAGACACCACTTTTCTTACTCCAACAGTTTTTAATGCCAGCCTCTCTCTCTCTCTCTCTCTCTCTCTCTCTCTCTTTCTCTCTCTCTCTCTCTCTCTCTCTCTCTCTCTCTCTCTCTCTCTCTCTCTCTCTCTCTCTCTCTCTCTCTCTCTGTCTCTCTCTCTCTCTCTCTCTCTCTCTCTCTATCTATCTCTCTCTCTCTCTCTCTCTCTCTCTCTCTCTCTCTCTCTCTCTCTCTCTCTCTCTCTCTCTCTCTCTCTCTCTCTCTCTCTCTATGTTTCTCTTTAACACTGTATGACTTTGTCTCTCTATTCCATTATCTGTCATCTCTTACCTCTCAGATCTAACCCTCAGAATAATGATACCTTATTGTTCATTATCTGTCATGATCTGTCTCTGATCTGCCCGGTAACCCACCTTATTGTTCGCCTCGTTAACCGTACAGAAGCTTAATTAGGCAGAACTTCAAAGTCGGCATTGCAGCGAGGTGTCGGACAGACAGACGGGGACGGGCGGGTAGGCCCGAGATTTATATCATACAACGTATCTACGGCACCCCGGGTCCTGAAAAATTAATGAGCGGTTAGCAAGAAGGAATGGAGGAATCCGACTCACAGTAGGACTAGATGAAGCTGGCTCTGATGAATCAATTGGGTACTGTAGTTACTGTAACACAGGGTGGACGGTACGAGGCCACGACGTCACGGCAGATTGGGGGTATAACCTCCATATAACCTCTTTAACTCTTACTCATTCCTATCTCACCGTGGCAGGATCTTGACTCATTATTTCCACACACTGAAAGGTGTTCAGTTGTGACATCAGTAGTCTGCAAAGAGCCATGACCCTACAACTCCTTATAACCCAGGCCTGGGTAATTCCAGTCCTCGGGGACCTGATTGGAGTCACACTTTTCCCCACATCCCTAGGGTCTGATTGGAGTCACACTTTTCCCCCCATCCCTAGGGTCTGATTGGAGTCACACTTTTCCCCCCATCCCTAAGGTCTGATTGGAGTCACACTTTTCCCCCCATCACTAGGGTCTGATTGGAACACACTTTTTCCCCCATCCCTAGGGTCTGATTGGAGTCACACTTTTCCCCCCATCCCTAGGGCCTGATTGGAACACACTTTTCCCCCCATCCCTAGGGCCTGATTGGAGTCACACTTTTCCCCCCCATCCCTAGGGTCTGATTGGAACACACTTTCCCCCCATCCCTAGGGTCTGATTGGAGTCACACTTTTCCCCCCATCCCTAGGGTCTGATTGGAACACACTTTTCCCCCCATCCCTAGGGTCTGATTGGAACACACTTTCCCCCCCATCCCTAGGGTCTGATTGGAACACACTTTTCCCCCCATCCCTAGGGCCTGATTGGTGTCACACTTTTCCCCCATCCCTAGTGTCTGATTGGAACATACTTTCCCCCCCATCCCTAGGGTCTGATTGGAGTCACACTTTTCCCCCCATCCCTAGGGTCTGATTGGAGTCACACTTTTCCCCCCATCCCTAGGGTCTGATTGGAGTCACACTTTTCCCCCCATCCCTAGGGTCTGATTGGAACACACTTTTTCCCCCATCCCTAGGGTCTGATTGGAGTCACACTTTTCCCCCCATCCCTAGGGTCTGATTGGAACACACTTTTCCCCCCATCCCTAGGGTCTGATTGGAGTCACACTTTTCCCCCCATCCCTAGGGTCTGATTGGAACACACTTTTCCCCCCATCCCTAGGGTCTGATTGGAGTCACACTTTTCCCCCCATCCCTAGGTTCTGATTGGTGTCACACTTTTCCCCCCATCTCTAGGTTCTGATTGGAGTCACACTTT
Source organism: Salvelinus namaycush (assembly GCF_016432855.1). Classification (NCBI taxonomy): domain Eukaryota; kingdom Metazoa; phylum Chordata; class Actinopteri; order Salmoniformes; family Salmonidae; genus Salvelinus; species Salvelinus namaycush. The sequence continues at coordinate 81,605 of NW_024061711.1, read as the reverse complement.
TCCCCCCATCCCTAGGGTCTGATTGGAACACACTTTTCCCCCCATCCCTAGGGTCTGATTGGAGTCACACTTTTCCCCCCATCCCTAGGGTCTGATTGGAGTCACACTTTTCCCCCCATCCCTAGGGTCTGATTGGAACACACTTTTCCCCCCATCCCTAGGGCCTGATTGGAGTCACACTTTTCCCCCCATCCCTAGGGTCTGATTGGAAAACACTTTTCCCCCCATCCCTAGGGTCTGATTGGAACACACTTTTCCCCCCATCCCTAGGGTCTGATTGGAACACACTTTTCCCCCCATCCCTAGGGCCTGATTAGTGTCACACTTTTCCCCCCATCCCTAGGGTCTGATTGGAGTCACACTTTTCCCCCCATCCCTAGGGTCTGATTGGAACACACTTTTCCCCGCATCCCTAGGGTCTGATTGGAACACACTTTTCCCCCCATCCCTAGGGTCTGATTGGAGTCACACTTTTCCCCCCATCCCTAGGGTCTGATTGGAACACACTTTCCCCCCCATCCCTAGGGTCTGATTGGTGACACACTTTTCCCCCCATCCCTAGGGTCTGATTGGAACACACTTTTCCCCCCATCCCTAGGGTCTGATTGGAACACACTTTTCCCCCCATCCCTAGGGTCTGATTGGAAGACACTTTTCCCCCATCCCTAGGGTCTGATTGGAACACACTTTTCCCCCCATCCCTAGGGTCTGATTGGAACACACTTTTCCCCCCATCCCTAGGGTCTGATTGGAACACACTTTTCCCCCATCCCTAGGGTCTGATTGGAACACACTTTTCCCCCCATCCCTAGGGTCTGATTGGAACACACTTTCCCCCCCATCCCTAGGGTCTGATTGGAACACACTTTTCCCCCCATCCCTAGGGTCTGATTGGAACACACTTTTCCCCCCATCCCTAGGGTCTGATTGGAACACACTTTTCCCCCCATCCCTAGGGTCTGATTGGAACACACTTTTCCCCCCATCCCTAGGGTCTGATTGGAACACACTTTTCCCCCCATCCCTAGGGTCTGATTGGTGACACACTTTTCCCCTCATCCCTAGGGTCTGATTGGAGTCACACTTTTCCCCCATCCCTAGGGCCTGATTGGAACACACTTTTCCCCCCATCCCTAGGGTCTGATTGGAGTCACACTTTTCCCCCCATCCCTAGGGTCTGATTGGAGTCACACTTTTCCCCCCATCCCTAGGGTCTGATTGGAACACACTTTTCCCCCCCATCCCTAGGGTCTGATTGGAGTCACACTTTCCCCCCCATCCCTAGGGTCTGATTGGAACACACTTTTCCCCCCATCCCTAGGGTCTGATTGGAACACACTTTTCCCCCCATCCCTAGGGTCTGATTGGAGTCACAATTTCCCCCCCATCCCTAGGGTCTGATTGGAACACACTCCCCCCCCCCCCCCATCCCTAGGGCCTGATTGGAACACACTTTTCCCCCCATCCCTAGGGTCTGATTGGAGTCACACTTTTCCCCCATCCCTAGGGTCTGATTGGAGTCACACTTTTCCCCCATCCCTAGGGTCTGATTGGAACACACTTTCCCCCATCCCTAGGGTCTGATTGGAACACACTTTTCCCCCAATCTCGAGGGCCCGATTGGAGTCACACTTTCCCCCATCCCTAGGGTCTGATTGGAGTCACACTTTTCCCCCCATCCCTAGGGTCTGATTGGAACACACTTTCCCCCATCCCTAGGGTCTGATTGGAGTCACACTTTTCCCCATCCCTAGGGTCTGATTGGAGTCACACTTTTCCCCATCCCTAGGGTCTGATTGGAGTCACACTTTTCCCCCCATCCCTAGGGTCTGATTGGAACACACTTTCCCCCATCCCTAGGGTCTGATTGGAGTCACACTTTCCCCCATCCCTAGGGTCTGATTGGAGTCACACTTTCCCCCATCCCTAGGGTCTGATTGGAGTCACACTTTTCCCCCCATCCCTAGGGTCTGATTGGAACACACTTTCCCCCATCCCTAGGGTCTGATTGGAACACACTTTCCCCCCATCCCTAGGGTCTGATTGGAGTCACACTTTTCCCCCAATCTCGAGGGCCCGATTGGAGTCACACTTTCCCCCATCCCTAGGGTATGATTGGAACACACTTTTCCCCCATCCCTAGGGTCTGATTGGAGTCACACTTTCCCCCCATCCCTAAGGGTCTGATTGGAGTCACACTTTTCCCCCCATCCCTAGGGTCTGATTGGAGTCACACTTTTCCCCCCATCCCTAGGGTCTGATTGGAGTCACACTTTTCCCCCCATCCCTAGGGTCTGATTGGCACACACTTTTCCCCCCATCCCTAGGGTCTGATTGGAACACACTTTTCCCCCCATCCCTAGGGCCTGATTGGAACACACTTTTCCCCCATCCCTAGGGTCTGATTGGAGTCACACTTTTCACCCCATCCCTAGGGTCTGATTGAAGTCACACTTTTCCCCCCATCCCTAGGGTCTGATTGGAACACACTTTTCCCCCCATCCCTAGGGTCTGATTGGAACACACTTTTCCCCCCATCCCTAGGGTCTGATTGGAGTCACACTTTCCCCCCATCCCTAGGGTCTGATTGGAACACACTTTTCCCCCCATCCCTAGGGTCTGATTGGAACACACTTTTCCCCCCATCCCTAGGGTCTGATTGGAGTCACACTTTCCCCCCATCCCTAGGGTCTGATTGGAGTCACACTTTCCCCCCATCCCTAGGGTCTGATTGGAACACACTTTTCCCCCCATCCCTAGGGTCTGATTAGAGTCACAGTTTTCCCCCCATCCCTAGGGTTTGATTGGAACACACTTTTCCCCCCATCCCTAGGGTCTGATTAGAGTCACACTTTCCCCCCATCCCTAGGTTCTGATTGGAACACACTTTCCCCCCCATCCCTAGGGTCTGATTAGAGTCACACTTTTCTCCCCATCCCTAGGGTCTGATTGGAGTCACACCTTTCCCCCTATCCCTAGTGTCTGATTAGAGTCACACTTTCCCCCCATCCCTAGGGTCTGATTGGAACACACTTTTCCCCCCATCCCTAGGGCCTGATTGGAACACACTTTTCCCCCCATCCCTAGGGTCTGATTGGAGTCACACTTTTCCCCCATCCCTAGGGTCTGATTGGAGTCACACTTTTCCCCCATCCCTAGGGTCTGATTGGAGTCACACTTTCCCCCCATCCCTAGGGCCTGATTGGAACACACTTTCCCCCCATCCCTAGGGTCTGATTGGAGTCACACTTTTCCCCCCATCCCTAGGGTCTGATTGGAACACTTTTCCCCCATCCCTAGGCTCTGATTGCTGACACACTTTTCCCCCCATCCCTAGGGCCTGATTGGAACACACTTTTCCCCTCCATCCCTAGGGTCTGATTGGAGTCACACTTTTCCCCCCCATCCCTAGGGTCTGATTGGAACACACTTCCCCCCCCCCATCCCTAGGGTCTGATTGGAACACACTTTTCCCCCCCATCCCTAGGGTCTGATTGGAGTCACACTTCCCCCCCCATCCCTAGGGTCTGATTGGAACACACTTTTCCCCCCCATCCCTAGGGTCTGATTGGAGTCACACTTTCCCCCCCATCCCTAGGGTCTGATTGGAGTCACACTTTCCCCCCATCCCTAGGGCCTGATTGGAACACACTTTCTCCCCATCCCTAGGGCCTGATTGGAACACACTTTCCCCCCATCCCTAGGGTCTGATTGGAGTCACACTTTCCCCCCCATCCCTAGGGTCTGATTGGAACACACTTTCCCCCCCATCCCTAGGGTCTGATTGGAACACACTTTCCCCCCATCCCTAGGGTCTGATTGGTGTCACACTTTCCCCCCCATCCCTAGGGCCTGATTGGAACACACTTTCCCCCCCATCCCAAGGGTCTGATTGGTGTCACACTTTTCCCCCATCCTTAGGGTCTGATTGGAGTCACATTTTTCTCCCCATCCCTAGGGTCTGATTAGTGTCACACTTTCCCCCCCATCCCTAGGGTCTGATTGGAACACACTTTCCCCCCATCCCTAGGGTCTGATTGGTGTCACACTTTTCCCCCCATCCCTAGGGTCTGATTGGAACACACTTTCCCCCCATCCCTAGGGTCTGATTGGAGTCACACTTTTCCCCCATCCCTAGGGTCTGATTGGAACACATTTTCCCCCCCATCCCTAGGGTCTGATTGGAACACACTTTCCCCCCCATCCCTAGGGTCTGATTGGAACACACTTTTCCCCCCATCCCTAGGGTCTGATTGGAGTCACACTTTTCCCCTAAATCCCTAGGGTCTGATTGGTATCACACTTTTCACCCCATCCCTAGGGTCTGATTGGAGTCACACTTTTCCCCCATCCCTAGGGTCTGATTGGAACACACTTTTCCCCCCCATCCCTAGGGTCTGATTGGAGTCACACTTTCCCCCCATCCCTAGGGTCTGATTGGAACACACTTTCCCCCCATCCCTAGGGTCTGATTGCTGACACACTTTTCCCCCCATCCCTAGGGTCTGATTGGAACACACTTTCCCCCCCATCCCTAGGGTCTGATTGGAGTCACACTTTTCCCCCCATCCCTAGGGTCTGATTGGAACACACTTTCCCCCCATCCCTGGGGTCTGATTGGAACACACTTTCCCCCCATCCCTAGGGTCTGATTGGAACACACTTTCCCCCCATCCCTAGGGTCTGATTGGAGTCACACTTTTCCCCCATCCCTAGGGTCTGATTGGAGTCACACTTTTCCCCCCATCCCTAGGGTCTGATTGGAGTCACACTTTTCCCCCCATCCCTAGGGTCTGATTGAAACACACTTTTCCCCCCATCCCTAGGGTCTGATTGGAGTCACACTTTCCCCCCATCCCTAGGGCCTGATTGGAACACACTTTCCCCCCATCCCTAGGGCCTGATTGGAACACACTTTCCCCCCATCCCTAGGGTCTGATTGGAGTCACACTTTCCCCCCCATCCCTAGGGTCTGATTGGAACACACTTTCCCCCCCATCCCTAGGGTCTGATTGGAACACACTTTCCCCCCATCCCTAGGGTCTGATTGGTGTCACACTTTCCCCCCCATCCCTAGGGCCTGATTGGAACACACTTTCCCCCCCATCCCAAGGGTCTGATTGGTGTCACACTTTTCCCCCATCCCTAGGGTCTGATTGGAGTCACATTTTTCTCCCCATCCCTAGGGTCTGATTAGTGTCACACTTTCCCCCCCATCCCTAGGGTCTGATTGGAACACACTTTCCCCCCATCCCTAGGGTCTGATTGGTGTCACACTTTTCCCCCCATCCCTAGGGTCTGATTGGAACACACTTTCCCCCCATCCCTAGGGTCTGATTGGAGTCACACTTTTCCCCCATCCCTAGGGTCTGATTGGAACACATTTTCCCCCCCATCCCTAGGGTCTGATTGGAACACACTTTCCCCCCCATCCCTAGGGTCTGATTGGAACACACTTTTCCCCCCATCCCTAGGGTCTGATTGGAGTCACACTTTTCCCCTAAATCCCTAGGGTCTGATTGGTATCACACTTTTCACCCCATCCCTAGGGTCTGATTGGAGTCACACTTTTCCCCCATCCCTAGGGTCTGATTGGAACACACTTTTCCCCCCCATCCCTAGGGTCTGATTGGAGTCACACTTTCCCCCCATCCCTAGGGTCTGATTGGAACACACTTTCCCCCCATCCCTAGGGTCTGATTGCTGACACACTTTTCCCCCCATCCCTAGGGCCTGATTGGAACACACTTTTCCCCCCCATCCCTAGGGTCTGATTGGAGTCACACTTTTCCCCCATCCCTAGGGTCTGATTGGAACACACTTTTCCCCCCATCCCTAGGGTCTGATTGGAACACACTTTTCCCCCCATCCCTAGGGTCTGATTGGAACACACTTTTCCCCCATCCCTAGGGTCTGATTGGAACACACTTTCCCCCCCATCCCTAGGGTCTGATTGGAGTCACACTTTTCCCCCATCCCTAGGGTCTGATTGGAGTCACACTTTTCCCCCCATCCCTAGTGTCTGATTGGAACACACTTTCCCCCCCATCCCTAGGGCCTGATTGGAGTCACACTTTTCCCCCATCCCTAGGGCCTGATTGGAGTCACACTTTTCCCCCCATCCCTAGGGTCTGATTGGAGTCACACTTTCCCCCCCATCCCTAGGGTCTGATTGGAGTCACACTTTCCCCCCCATCCCTAGGGTCTGATTGGAGTCACACTTTCCCCCCCATCCCTAGGGTCTGATTGGAACACACTTTCCCCCCCATCCCTAGGGTCTGATTGGAGTCACACTTTTCCCCCCATCCCTAGGGTCTGATTGGAACACACTTTCCCCCCATCCCTAGGGGTCTGATTGGAACACACTTTCCCCCCATCCCTAGGGTCTGATTGGAACACACTTTCCCCCCATCCCTAGGGTCTGATTGGAGTCACACATTTCCCCCATCCCTAGGGTCTGATTGGAGTCACACTTTTCCCCCCATCCCTAGGGTCAGATTGGAGTCACACTTTTCCCCCCATCCCTAGGGTCTGATTGAAACACACTTTTCCCCCCATCCCTAGGGTCTGATTGGAGTCACACTTTTCCCCCCATCCCTAGGGTCTGATTGGAGTCACACTTTTCCCCCCATCCCTAGGGTCTGATTGGAGTCACACTTTTCCCCCCATCCCTAGGGTCTGATTGGAGTCACACTTTTCCCCCCCATCCCTAGGGTCTGATTGGAACACACTTTTCCCCCCCCATCCCTAGGGGTTCCTGATTGGAGTCACACTTTTCCGCCCCATCCTAGGGTCTGATTGAACACACTCCCCCCCCCCCCCCCCCCCCCCCACCCCCCCCCCCCCCCATCCCTAGGGTCTGATTGGAACACACTTTTCCCCCCATCCCTAGGGTCTGATTGGAGTCACACTTTTCCCCCCCCATCCCTAGGTCTGATTGGAACACACTTTTCCCCCCCTAGGGTCTGATTGGAACACACTCCCCCCCCCCCATCCCTAGGGTCTGATTGGAACACACTTTTCCCCCCATCCCTAGGGTCTGATTGGAGTCACACTTTTCCCCCCTCCCTAGGGTCTGATTGGAACACACTCCTTTCCCCCATCCCTAGGGTCTGATTGGAACACACTTTCCCCCCATCCCTAGGGTCTGATTGGATCACACTTTTCCCCCCATCCCTAGGGTCTGATTGGAGTCACACTTTTCCCCCCATCCCTAGGGTCTGATTGGACCCACTTTTCCCCCATCCCTAGGGTCTGATTGGAGTCACACTTTCCCCCCATCCCTAGGGTCTGATTGGAGTCACACTTTCCCCCCATCCCTAGGGCCTGATTGGAACACACTTTTCCCCCATCCCTAGGGTCTGATTGGTGTCACACTTTTCCCCCCATCCCTAGGGCCTGATTGGTGACACACTTTTCCCCCCATCCCTAGGGTCTGATTGGAGTCACACTTTCCCCCCATCCCTAGGGTCTGATTGGAACACACTTTTCCCCCCATCCCTAGGGTCTGATTGGAACACACTTTTCCCCCATCCCTAGGGTCTGATTGGACACACTTTTCCCCCATCCCTAGGGTCTGATTGAAGTCACACTTTTCCCCCCATCCCTAGGGTCTGATTGGAACACACTTTTCCCCCCATCCCTACCTAGGGTCTGATTGGAGTCACACTTTTCCCCCCATCCCTAGGGTCTGATTGGAGTCACACTTCCCCCCCATCCCTAGGGTCTGATTGGAACACACTTTTCCCCCCATCCCTAGGGTCTGATTGGAACACACTTTTCCCCCATCCCTAGGGTCTGATTGGAGTCACACTTTCCCCCCATCCCTAGGGTCTGATTGGTGTCACACTTTCCCCCCATCCCTAGGGTCTGATTGGAACACACTTTTCCCCCCATCCCTAGGTCTGATTAGAGTCACAGTTTTCCCCCCATCCCTAGGGTTTGATTGGAACACACTTTCCCCCCATCCCTAGGGTCTGATTAAGTCACACTTTCCCCCCATCCCTAGGTTCTGATGGAACACACTTTCTCCCCCCTCCCTAAGTCGGGAAGCAAGTGGGTCTTTTTGAATATAGCTTGATCCGCGAATGTCGCTTCTTCAGGCGAGGAGTATCTTTGGTGCTGGTACTTTTTATGTCTGATCGAGCAGGGGGGGACTACAAGTTTTAGCCCCCCCCGCGTGGGGCCTCGTT
>NW_024061711.1:27500-73313 GCF_016432855.1 Salvelinus namaycush | reverse complement strand
ATCAGTGAGAATGATATGTATATAATTTACAACAGTCTTATCAGTGTCAATGATATGTTATATTTACAACAGTTCTATATCAGTGAAATGATATGTTTATATTTTACAACAGGTCTATATCAGTGAGAATGATATTTTTTATTTACAACAGTTGAGTCATAATGTAATTTACAACGGTCTATATCAGTGAGAATGATATGTTTATATTTACAACAGGTCTATATCAGTGAGAATGATTGTTTTATATTTACAACATGTTGAGTCATAAATGTAATTTACAACAGGTCTATATCAGGGAGAATGATATGTTTATATTTACAACAGTCTAAATAATCGTGAAGAATGTATTTTATATATGTACAACAGGTCTATATCAGTGAGAATGATATGTTTATATTTACACAGGTCTATATCAGTGAGATGAATATGTTTATATTTACAACAGGTCTATATCATGAGAATGATATGTTTATATTTACAACAGGTTGAGTCATAATGTAATTTACAACAGGTCTATATCAGTGAGAATGATATGTTTAAATTTACAACAGTTCTATATCAGTGGAATGATATGTTATATTACACGGTTATATATGTTATTATGTTTATATTTACAACAGGTCTATATCAGTGAGAATGATATGTTTTATATTTAACAACAGGTCTATATCAGGAGAATGATATGTTTATATTTACAACAGGTTAGTCCATAATGTAATTTACAACAGGTCTATTCAGGGAGAATGATATGTTTATATTTACAACAGTTCTAATATCAGGGAGAATGATATGTTTATATTTACAAACAGTTGATCATAATGTATTTACACAGTCTATATCAGTGGAGAATGATATGTTTATATTTACAACAGGTCTATATCAGTGAGAATGATATTTTATATTTACAACTTCTATGTATCAGTGGGAATGATATGATTTATATTTACAACGTTGAGTCCTAATGTATTTACAAAATCTATATCAGTGAATGATATGTTTAAATTCATAGGTCTATATCAGGGAAATGATATGTTTATTATTTACAACATTTTAGGAGATATTCTTTATTTACACAGGTCTATATCAGGTGGAATGATACTGTTTATATTTAACAGGTTGAGTCATAATGTAATTACAACCAGGTCTATAGATCATGAGAATGATATGTTTTAGTTTCAACATGTGAGTCATAATGTAATTTACAACAGGTCTATATCAGGAGAATGATATGTTTTATATTTACAACAGGTTTGAGTCAGTAATGTATATTTACAACGAGTCTATATCAGTGAGAATGATATTTTTATAATTTCCATCAGTGTCACTATCAGTGAGATGATATGTTTATATTTTACAACAGTTCTATATCAGATAGAATGATATGTTTATATTTACAACAGGTCTATATCAGGAGAATGATAGTTTATATTTACAACAGGTCTATATCAGTGAGATGATATGTTATATTTACAACAGGTCTATATCAGTGAGAATGATATGTTTATATTTACAACAGGTCTATATACAGTGAGAATGATCGTTTTATATTACAACAGGTCTATATCAGTGAGAATGATATGTTTATATTTACCATTTATCATAATGTTCAAGGTCTATCATCAGGGAGAATGAATGTTTATTTCAACAGTTCTATATATGTGAGAATGCATATGTTTATTTAAAACAGGTCCTATATCAGGGAAATGATATGTTTATATTTACAAACAGGTCTATATCATGAGAATGATATGTTTTATATTTACAACAGGTCTATAATCAGTGAGAATGATATGTTTATATTTTACAACAGGTTGAGTCATAATGTAATTTACAAACAGTCTATATCCAGTGAGAATGTAGGTTTTTATATTTACAACGGTCTATATCAGTGAGAATGATATGTTTATATTTACAACAGGTCATATCAGGGAGATGATATGTTTATATTTACAACATGTTATCATAATGTATGATTTACAACAGGTCTCTATATCAGTGAGAATGATATGTTTATATTTACACAGGTCGCTATTAATCAGTGAGAATGATATGTGTTATTTACAACAGGTCTATATCAGGGAAATGTATGTTTATATTACAACAGGTCTATATCAGGGAGAATGATATGTTTATATTTACAACAGGTCTTATATCAGTGGGAATGATATTTTTATATTTACAACGTTGAGCATACTGTAATTTTACAACAGTCTATATCAGTGAGAATGATTGTTTATAATTACAACAGGTCTATATCAGGGAGAATGATATGTTTAATTTACAACAGGTCTATATCAGTGGAATGAGATAGGTTTTATATTTACAACAGGTGAGTCATAATGTAATTTACAAGTCTATATCAGGGAGAAATGATATGTTTATATTTACAAACAGTTGAGTCATAATGTAATTTACACAGGTTCAATATCAGGGAGAATGTATATTGTTTATATTTACAACAGGTTGATCATAATGTATTTACAACAGGTCTATATCAGTGAGAATGATATGTTTATAGTTTACATCAGGTCTATATCAGTGGAGAATGGATATGTTTATATTTACAACAGGTCTATATCAGTGAGAATGATATGTTATATTTACAACAGTCTATAACAGTGAGAATGATATCGTTTATATTTACAACAGGTCTATATCAGTGAGAATGATAGTATATCTTTACAAACAGGTCTATATCAGTGAGAATGATTGTTTATATTTACACAACAGGTCTATATCGGGAGAATGATATGTTATATTTACAACAGTTCTATATCAGTGAGAATGATATGTTTATATTTACAAAAGGTTGAGTCATAATGTAATTTACAACAGGTCTTATCAGTGAGAATATATGTTTATTATTTACCAACGGTCTTATCAGTGAGAATGATATGTTTATATTTACAACATGTTGAGTCATATGTATTTACACAGTCTATTCAGGGAGAATGATTATGTTTACTATTTACAACAGGTCTATATCAGTGAGAATGATATGTTTATATTTACAACAGGTCTATATCAGTGGAGAATGATTATGTTTATATTTACAACAGGTCTATATCAGTGGAATGATATTTTAATATTTACAACAGGTCTTATCATGAGAATGATAGTTTATATTTAAAACAGGTCTATATCAGTGAGAATGATATGTTTATATTTACAACAGGTCTATATCAGTGAGAATGATATGTTTATTTTACAACATGTTGAAGTCATAATGTATTTACAACAGGTCCTATATCAGTGAGAATGATATGGCTTTTATATTTACAACAGTTCTATATCAGTGAGAATGATATAATTTATATTTACAACAGGTCTATATCATTGAGAATGTATGTTTATATTTAAAACAGGTCTATATCAGGGAGAATGATATGTTATATTTACAACAGGTCTATATCAGTGAGAATGATATGTTTATATTTACAACAGTTGAGTCATAATGTAATTTACAACAGGTCTATATCAGGAGAATGATATGTTTACTATTACAACAGGTCTAATATCACTGAGAATGATATGTTTATATTTACAACACAGGTCTATATCATGGAGAATATATGTTTTATATTTACAAACAGGTTGATTCATAATGTAATTTACAACAGGTCTATATCAGGAGAATGATATGTTTCTATATTTACAACAGGTCTATCTCAGGGAGAATGATATTTTTATATTACAACAGTTGAGTCATAATGTAATTTACAACAGGTCTATATCAGTGAGAATGAATGTTTATATTTACAACAGGTCTATATCAGGGAGAATGATATGTTTATATTTACAACAGGTCTATATCAGTGAGAATGATATGTGTATATTTACAACAGGTCTATATCAGGAGAATGATATGTTTATATTTACAACAGGTCTATATCAGGGAGAATGATATTTTTTATATTTACAACAAGGTCTATATCAGTGGGAATGATATGTTTATATTACAACAGGTTGAGTCAATAATTTAATTTACAACAGGTCTATATCAGTGATAGATATGTTTATAATTACAACAGGTCTATATCAGGGAGAATGATATGTTTATATTTACAACAGGTCTAATCAGGGAGAATGATATGTTTATCTTTACAACAGGTCTATATCATTGGGAATGATATGTTTATATTTACAACAGGTTGAGTCATAATGTAATTTACACAGGTCTATATCAGGAGAATGATATGTTTATATTACAACAGGTCTATATCAGTCGGAATGATTGTTTTATATTTACAACAGGTTTGAGTCATAATGGTAATTTACAACAGGTCTATATCAGTGAGAATGATATGTTTTATTAAACATGTTGAGTCATAATGTAATTACAACAGGTCTATATCAGGGAGAATGATATTTTTATATTACAACACAAATGTTGAGTCGATAATGTATTTACAACAGGTCTATATCAGTGAGAAGTATATGTTTATATTTACATCAGGTCTATATCAGTGAGAATGATATGTTTATATTTACAACAGGTCTATATCAGTGAGAATGATATGTTTATATTTACAACCGGATCTAGTATCATAGAGAATGATATGTTATATTTACAACAGTTCTATATCAGTGTAGAATGATATGTATACATATTTACAACAGTCTATATCAGTGAGAATGCTATGTTTATATTTACAACAGGTCTATATCAGTGAGAATGATTGTTTATATTTTACAACAGGTCTATATCAGTGGAATGATATGTTTTATTTACAACAGGTTGGTCATAATGTAATTTACAACTTCTATATCAGTGAGAATGATATGTTTATATTTACAACAGGTCTATATCAATGAGAATGATATGTTTATATTTACAACATGTTTAGTCATATGTTAATTTACAACAGGTCTATATCGGGGAGAATGATATTTTTATATTTACAACAGGTCTATATCATGGGAATGATATGTTTATATTTACAACAGGTCTATTATCAGCTGAGAATGATATATTTATATTTACAAACAGGTCCTATATCATGAGAAATGATTATGTTTATATTTACAACAGGTCTATATCAGGGAGAAATGATATGTTTATATTTACAACAGGTTGATCATAATGTAATTTTACAACAGGTCTATATCAGGGAGTGATATGTTATATTCAACGTCTATATCGGGAGAATGCTATGTTTATATTACAACATGTTGAGTCATATGTAATTTACAACAGGTCTATATCAGTGAGAATATATGTTTTATATTACAACAGGTCTATATCAGTGAGAATGATACTGTGTATATTTACAACAGGTCTATTCAGGGAGAATGATATTTTTTATATTTACAACAGGTCTATATCAGTGAGAATGATAGTTTTATATTTACAACAGGTTGAGTCATAATGTAATTTACAACAGGTCTATATCATGGAATGATATGTTTAATTACAACAGGTCTATATCAGTGAGAATGATATGTTTATAGTTACACACATGTTGAGTCATAATGGTAATTTACAACAGGTCTATATCAGGAGATGATATGTTTAATTTACAACAGGTTGAGTCATAATGTAATTTAGAACAGGTCTATATCAGTGAGAATGATATGTTTATATTTACAACAGGTCTATATCAGTGAGAATGATATGTTTATATTTACAACAGGTTCAGTCATGCAGGTAATTAGAACAATGTTGACTGCAAACAGGTTCAAGTTGACATATTTACAAAAGACGGGATTGGTCTACATTTTGTTATTATGTTTCTGTAAACTGTTTAACAAACTACCTTTAAAATGGTATAAGATACTTGTATGTTTGAGGAATTTTAATTATGAGATTTCTGTTGTTTTGAATTTGGCGCCCTGCACTTCACTGGCTGTTGTCATATCGATCCCGTTACCGGGATTGCAGCCATATGAAGTTAACAAACTATAAGGGATTAACGTTGGACTTGGAGAACATTAAAAACAGGAAATACACAACTTGAAGCAACCACGTATTTAGCCATGGAGCGCGTTCTGATTGGCCAGTCGGGGGGCCAAGCCTCGACACACCATAACTTGTTAATTCATCAAAACCCAGACCTTTTGCTCCAATGCCAGCGACTGCGCCGATAATTGTGCTTGTGAAAATAGCAGACATATTTCTGACGCACACACGAACCTATAGCGCTACCGCCCACTGCGTTAGGTTTGTTACAATAGAGCCCAGACTGTAGATACATACTGACAAGAACAAAGAAACCGAGATGGACAAAGGGACTGACCTCCCTCTATTGAAGAATAACAGAGTTATAAACCAGGATTTAGTATAACTATCACTTTGGAACCTTCTCCTCTCCCCTCTCTTCCTCTCCTCCTATTCTCCTCTCATCCCTTCTCCTGTCCCCTCTCCTCCCCCACTCCTCTTCCTCTCATCCCTTCTCCTCCTCCTGTCCTCTCTTCTTCAACTCTCCTCTCATCCCTTTCTAACTCCTTGTACCCTATCCCTACTCTCCTCTCATCCACGTCTCACTCACCTCTGTCCCCCCTCTCCTCCTCTCCTCCCCCACTCTTCTTCCTCTCATCCCTTCTCCTCCTCCTGTCCCCTCTCCTCCTACTCTCCTCTCATCCCTTCTCCTCCTCCTGTCCTCTCTTCTTCAACTCTCCTCTCATCCCTTCTCCTCCTCCTGTCCCCTCTCCATCTACTCTCCTCTCATCCCTTCTCCTCCTCCTGTCCCCTCTCCATCTACTCTCCTCTCATCCCCTCTCCTCCTCTCCTCTCCCACTCCTCTTCCTCTCATCCCTTCTCCTCCCCCACTCCCCTCTCCTCCTCCTCGTCCCTCTCATCCCCTCTCCTCTCCTCCTCTTCCCTCTCATCCCCTCTCCTCTCCCCCTCTCCTCCCCCTCTCCTTTCCTCCTCCTCCTCCCTCTCATCCCCTCTCCTCCTCCTCTCCTCCTCATCTTCCCTCTCATCCCTTCTCCTCTCCCCCTCCCCTCCTCTCCTCCTCCCCTCTCCTCCTCCCCTGTCCCCTCTCCTCCTCCCCTCCTCCCTTCTCTTCCTCCCCTGTCCTGCTGTGAAATGCTTGGCTTGACTGAGGGATGAGGACCCTGGAAGGGCAAAGGGCTCTAAACAGATGAGCTTCTATAAAACCCTTCTACTTATACAGAGAATAAATGCAAAACGCCACGCACCACAGTGTGTGTGTGTGTGTGTGTGTGTGTGTGTGTGTGTGTGTGTGTGTGTATGTGTAGGTGCAGCCTTCATGGTAAGCTCACCCCACTATTTACAGTTCCAGCCGTGGGTGTCAGTGGTTGTGGAGGAGATGTGGAGGTAGTTTACGTTAATGTCAGTCACCTTCGTATTTACATCGCTGGTCGGGAGGTGATTGTTCTGAACTAAACGGGTCATTTCATTGGTTTACTGTTGATGTGGAAATAACATTAGAGGGCGTCTTCAGAATACTATGTGTGTATTTCTGACCCGGTTTTTAACAACTGCAACGTCAGTTGGTGTGTAAATAAAGTTTTGATTCTTTCATCTTGAATAATAAACACGGTCATTTATTCTAACAGCATCACTAAAAACGATCTAATGTTAGTTCATGGATTGTTCTACCAGGTGGTAATCGTATTAGCAAGTAGCCTAGCGGTTAGAGTGTTGATGCCAGTAACCCGAAAGGTTTGCTGGATCGAATCCCCGAGCTGACAAGGTAAAAATCTGTCGTTCTGCCCCTGAACAAGGCAGTTAACCCGCAGGGTGCCGTGGATGTTGATTAAGGCAGAGAGGAGGGGAGGAGCTGAGAGGAGGAGAGGCTGAGAGGAGGAGAGACTGAGAGGAGATGCTGAGAGGAGGAGAGGCTGAGAGGCGGAGAGGCTGAGAGGAGGAGAGGCTGAGAGGAGGAGATGCTGAGAGGAGGAGAGGCTGAGAGGAGGAGAGGACTGAGAGGAGGAGTAGCTGAGAGGGAGAGCTGAGAGAGAGTGTGAAAGGAGGAGAACTGAGGAGAGAATGCTGAAGGAGGAAGGCTGAGAGGAGAGAGCAGCTGAGAGGAGGAGAGACTGAGAGGAGGAGATGCTTGAGAGGAGGAAGGCTGAGAGAGGAGAGAGAGAGTGCTGAGAGGAGGAGAGGGCGAGGAGGGAGCCGCGCTGAGGGGAGGAGAGGCTGAGAGGAGGAGAGGAGAAGATGCTGAGAGGAGAGGAGGCTGAGAGGAGAAGAGGCTGAGAGGAGGAGAGACGGAGAGGAGGAGATGCTGAGAGGAGATGCTGAGAGGAGAGGAGACTGAGAGGAGAGGAGGAGAGGCTGAGAGGAGGAAAGGAGGAGATGCTGAGAGGAGGAGAGGCTGAGATGCTGAGAGGAGGAGCTGAAGGAGAGATGCTGAGAAGGAGAGCGGCTGAGAGGAGGAGGCTGAGAGCAGGAGATGCTGAGAGGAGGAGAGGCTGAGAGGCTGGAGGAGGTGAGGCTTAGAGGAGGAGAGGCTGAGAGAGGAGAGTGAGGAGGTCTGAGAGGAGGAGATGCTGAGAGGAGGAGAGACTGAGAGGCTGAGAGGAGAGACTACATATGAGAGGAGGAGAGTGAGAGGAGGAGATAATGAGAGGAGGAGATGCTGAGAGGAGGAGAGGCTGAGAGGAGGAGATGCTGAGAGGAGGAGAGGCTGAGAGGAGGAGATGCTGAGAGGAGGAGAGGCTGAGAGGAGGAGATGCTGAGAGGAGGAGAGGCTGAGATGAGGAGAGGCTGAGAGGAGAGGAGGAGAAGAGGAGGGGCTGATAGAGCCCCTTTTATGAGCTGCATCTGGTCTATAAATGACTGGTAATGAACACAACCTCGGATGACGTCTAGAAGGGCTCCCTCTAGTGGGAGGAATGAGACCTGCAGATGTGTAGAACGTTACCAGCCTGGAATCCACTTTGAATGCACCTTCCTTTCTCTACTGAAACGAAACAACAGTCCAATGGAGTGTGGTTTCAGTGCGGATTCCAGGCTAAAATATGACTTCACCAGGCACTAAAGACAGATGATTTACAGGAGATTCAGAAGTTGAATATCTAGGAAGGGAGAAACTATTCACCAAACACAGAGAACTGTTTGTTAAAAAGACAAGGTGTTTTAATGTAGAAATCAATTGTACAAATCAATAAAATCCCTAACTAAATCCCACTAGAACAATCATACAGGTCGTCTTTGCTCAGACTAGCTGGCTCAGTTCTCTACGTCACTACCAACCCAGGGTTTCCTTTAACAACTACAGGCCTCTGGAAATTCATTCCTTATTTCTCAATAAATCTATATTTTATAGATTTAACAATTGGCAGTACAAACACTTATCTCACACACTATTACGTTCAGATACTGGCGTGTAATCAGGGTGTACGAGTCCCAAATGGAACCCTATTCCTTATATAGGGCACTACTTTTGACCAGAGCTCTATGGGACTATAAATCCACTACTTTTTGAACAAGGTGCCATTTTGGAACGCACCAGGGTGTTGGGTCAATTCTGCCTCAAATTCAGTTGATTCATAAAATGATCCAACTAAAAGGTTTTGAAAAATCCACACCGAGACATTAAAGAACCAAATTAAACTCTTGAAATTCAAAATCAATTTTCTGAACTGACTGACCTCAACACCCTGTTGCTTCTCATAGAGAACGAGCCTCAACAGAGGCTTGATTCTGGGATTACTGTTAGAGGGAAAGGCACTATTCATCAGGTTTAGACTGTCCCTGAGTGGCCTACAATTTCTACTGGAAACTGTTGTACTGTCAGTACTCTCAGTACTGGTGTACTGCAGTAACATCGGGTTATAATCCTATCAGAGACACAGAAGGAACATTCTGATATGTACTGCAGTAACAGCATGTTATAATCCTATCAGAGACACAGAAGGGACATTCTGATATGTACTGCAGTACAGCATGTTATAATCCTCAGAGACACAGAAGGGCATTCTGACTATGTACTGCAGTAACGCTATTATAATCCTTCATAGACACAGAAGACATTCTGATATGTACTGGCAGTGTTAGAATCCTATCAAGACACAAAAGGGACATTCTGATATGTAACTGCAGTACAGTTTTATAATCCTATCAGAGACAACAGAAGGGACATTCTGATATGTACTGTGGTGTTATAATCCTATCAGAGACACAGAGGACATTCTGATATTACTGCAGTACAGCTTGTTATAATCCTATCAGAGAGCACAGAAGGGACATTCTGTAACTGTAGTAACAGCATGTTATAATCCTTCAAAGACACAGAAAGGGACTTCGATATGTAACTGCAGTAACAGCATGTTATAATCCTATCAGAGACACGAGAGGGACATTCTGATATGTACTGCTACAGCATGTTATATCCTATCAGAGACCAGAAGGAACATTCTGATATGTACTGCAGTAACGCTGTTATAATCCTATCAGAGACACAGAAGGGACTTCTGATATGTAACTGCAGTAACAGCATGTTTATAATCCTATCAGAGACACAGAAGACATCTGATTATACTGCAGTGCTTATAATCCTATCAGAGACACAGAAGGGACATTCTGATATGTACTGCAGTAACAGCATGTTATAATCCTATCAGGACACCAGAAGGAACTTCTGATATGTACTGCAGTGTTATAATCCTATCAGAGACACGAAGGGGACTTTCTGATATGTACTGCAGTAACGCATGTTTAAATCCTATCAGAGACACAGAAGGGACATTCTGATATGTACTGCAGTACAGCTTGTTAAATCCTATCAGAGACACAGAAGACATTCTTATTGTACTGCAGTACAGCATGTTATAATCCTATCAGAGACACAGAAGGGACATTCTGATATGTACTGCAGTGTTAAATCCTGTCGAGACCAGAAGGGACATGCTGATATGTACTGCAGTAACAGCATGTTTAATCCTATCAGAGACACAGAAGGGACATCTGATATGTACTGCAGTAACAGCTTGTTATAATCCTATCAGAGACACGAAGGGACATTCGGATATGTACTGCAGTACATCATGTTCGTATCCTATCAGAGACACAGAAGGGACATTCGAATGTACTAGCAGTGTTATAATCCTATCAGAGAACAGAAGGACATTCTGATATGTCTGCAGTATACCAGCATGTTATAATCCTATCAGAGACACAGAAGGGACAATTCTGATATGTACGTGCAGTAACGGATGTTATAATCCTATCAGAGACACAGAGGACATTCTGATATGTACTGCAGTATACAGCATGTTATATCCATCATAAGACACAGAAGGACATTCTTATATGTACTGCAGTAACAGCTTGTTATAATCTTATCAGAGACACAGAGGACTTCTGATATGTACTGCATAACAGCAATGTTATAAGCCTGTCAGAGACACAGAAGGGACCTTCTGATATTGTACTGCAGTAACATCATGTTATAATCCTATCAGAGGACACAGAAGGGACATTCTGATATGTACTGCAGTACACAGCCATTGTTATAATCCTATCAGGAGCCACAGAAGGGACATTCTGATATGTACGTAGTAACAGCATGTTAATCAATCACTATCTAAGACACAGAAGGAACATTCTGATATGTACTGCAGTTAACATCATGTTATAATCCCTATCAGAGACACAGAAGGGACATTCTGATATCGTACTGCCTAGTAACAGCATGTTATAATCCTATCAGAGACACCAGAAGGAACATTCTGATCTGTACGCAGTAACAGCAGTTATAATCCTATCAGAGGACACAAGAAGGGAACATTCGTGATATGTACTGCAGTTAACAGCATGTTATAATCTATCAGAGACACAGAAGTGGACATCTCTGATATGTACTGCAGTAACAGCATGTTATAATCCTATCAGAGACACAGAAGGGACATTTCTGATATGTAACTGCAGTAACGCATGTTATAATCCTATCAGAGACACAGAAGGGACATTCTGATATGTACTGCAGTACAGCTTGTTATAATCCTATCAGAGACACAGAAGGGACATTCTGATATGTACTGCAGTACAGTGTTATAATCCTATCAGAGACACAGAAGGGACATTCTGATATGTATGCAGTAACAGTGTTATAATCCTATCAGAGACACAGAAGGGACATTCTGATATGTACTGCAGTAACAGCATGTTATAATCCTATCAGAGACACAGAAGGGACATTCTGATATGTACTGTAGTAACAGCATGTTATAATCCTATCAGAGACACAGAAGGGACATTCTGATATGTACTGCAGTAACAGCAATGTTATAATCCTATCAGAGACACAGAAGGATTCTGATATGTACTGGCAGTAACAGCATGTTATAATCCTATCAGAGACACAGAAGGGACATTCTGATATGTACTGCAGTAACAGCTAGTTTATATGTTATAATCCTATCAGAGACACAGAAGGGACATTCTGATATGTACTGCAGTAACAGCATGTTATAATCCTATCAGAGACACAGAAGGGACATTCTGATATGTACTGCAGTGTTATAATCCTATCAGAGACACAGAAGGGACATTCTGATATGTACTGCAGTGTTATAATCCTATCAGAGACACAGAAGGGACATTCTGATATGTACTGCAGTAACAGCATGTTATAATCCTATCAGAGACACAGAAGGGACATTCTGATATGTACTGCAGTAACAGCATGTTATAATCCTATCAGAGACACAGAAGGGACATTCTGATATGTACTGCAGTAACAGCATGTTATAATCCTATCAGAGACACAGAAGGGACATTCTGATATGTACTGCAGTAACAGCATGTTATAATCCTATCAGAGACACAGAAGGGACATTCTGATATGTACTGCAGTAACAGCATGTTATAATCCTATCAGAGACACAGAAGGGACATTCTGATATGGTACTGCAGTGTTATAATCCTATCAGAGACACAGAAGGGACATTCTGATATGTACTGCAGTAACAGCATGTTATAATCCTATCAGAGACACAGAAGGGACATTCTGATATGTACTGCAGTAACAGCATGTTATAATCCTATCAGAGACACAGAAGGGACATTCTGATATGTACTGCAGTGTTATAATCCTATCAGAGACACAGAAGGGACATTCTGATATGTACTGCAGTAACAGCATGTTATAATCCTATCAGAGACACAGAAGGGACATTCTGATATGTACTGCAGTAACAGCATGTTATAATCCTATCAGAGACACAGAAGGGACATTCTGATATGTACTGCAGTAACAGCATGTTATAATCCTATCAGAGACACAGAAGGGACATTCTGATATGTACTGCAGTAACAGCATGTTATAATCCTATCAGAGACACAGAAGGGACATTCTGATATGTACTGCAGTAACAGCATGTTATAATCCTATCAGAGACACAGAAGGGACATTCTGATATGTACTGCAGTAACAGCATGTTATAATCCTATCAGAGACACAGAAGGGACATTCTGATATGTACTGCAGTAACAGCATGTTATAATCCTATCAGAGACACAGAAGGGACATTCTGATATGTACTGCAGTAACAGCATGTTATAATCCTATCAGAGACACAGAAGGGACATTCTGATATGTACTGCAGTATTATAATCCTATCAGAGACACAGAAGGGACATTCTGATATGTACTGCAGTAACAGCATGTTATAATCCTATCAGAGACACAGAAGGGACATTCTGATATGTACTGCAGTAACAGCATGTTATAATCCTATCAGAGACACAGAAGGGACATTCTGATATGTACTGCAGTAACAGCATGTTATAATCCTATCAGAGACACAGAAGGGACATTCTGATATGTACTGCAGTAACAGCATGTTATAATCCTATCAGAGACACAGAAGGGACATTCTGATATGTACTGCAGTAACAGCATGTTATAATCCTATCAGAGACACAGAAGGGACATTCTGATATGTACTGCAGTAACAGCATGTTATAATCCTATCAGAGACACAGAAGGAACATTCTGATATGTACTGCAGTAACAGCATGTTATAATCCTATCAGAGACACAGAAGGGACATTCTGATATGTACTGCAGTAACAGCATGTTATAATCCTATCAGAGACACAGAAGGGACATTCTGATATGTACTGCAGTAACAGCATGTTATAATCCTATCAGAGACACAGAAGGGACATTCTGATATGTACTGCGTAACAGCATGTTATAATCCTATCAGAGACACAGAAGGGACATTCTGATATGTACTGCAGTAACAGCATGTTATAATCCTATCAGAGACACAGAAGGGACATTCTGATATGTACTGCAGTAACAGCATGTTATAATCCTATCAGAGACACAGAAGGGACATTCTGATATGTACTGCAGTAACAGCATGTTATAATCCTATCAGAGACACAGAAGGGACATTCTGATATGTACTGCAGTAACAGCTGTTATAATCCTATCAGAGACACAGAAGGGACATTCTGATATGTACTGCAGTAACAGCATGTTATAATCCTATCAGAGACACAGAAGGGACATTCTGATATGTACTGCAGTAACAGCATGTTATAATCCTATCAGAGACACAGAAGGGACATTCTGATATGTACTGCAGTAACAGCATGTTATAATCCTATCAGAGACACAGAAGGGACATTCTGATATGTACTGCAGTGTTATAATCCTATCAGAGACACAGAAGGGACATTCTGACATGTACTGCAGTAACAGCATGTTATAATCCTATCAGAGACACAGAAGGGACATTCTGATATGTACTGCAGTAACAGCATGTTATAATCCTATCAGAGACACAGAAGGGACATTCTGATATATACTGCAGTAACAGCTTGTTATAATCCTATCAGAGACACAGAAGGGACATTCTGATATGTACTGCAGTAACAGCATGTTATAATCCTATCAGAGACACAGAAGGGACATTCTGATATGTACTGCAGTGTTATAATCCTATCAGAGACACAGAAGGGACATTCTGATATGTACTGCAGTGGTATAATCCTATCAGAGACACAGAAGGGACATTCTGATATGTACTGCAGTAACAGCATGTTATAATCCTATCAGAGACACAGAAGGGACATTCTGATATGTACTGCAGTAACAGCGTGTTATAATCCTATCAGAGACACAGAAGGGACATTCTGATATGTACTGCAGTAACAGCATGTTATAATCCTATCAGAGACACAGAAGGGACATTCTGATATGTACTGCAGTAACAGCATGTTATAATCCTATCAGAGACACAGAAGGGACATTCTGATATGTACTGCAGTAACAGCATGTTATAATCCTATCAGAGACACAGAAGGGACATTCTGATATGTACTGCAGTGTTATAATTCTGTCAGAGACACAGAAGGGACATTCTGATATGTACTGCAGTAACAGCATGTTATAATCTTATCAGAGACACAGAAGGGACATTCTGATATGTACTGCAGTAACAGTATGTTATAATCCTATCAGAGACACAGAAGGGACATTCTGATATGTACTGCAGTAACAGCATGTTATAATCCTATCAGGGACACAGAAGGGACATTCTGATATGTACTGCAGTGTTATAATCCTATCAGAGACACAGAAGGGACATTCTGATATGTACTGCAGTAACAGCATGTTATAATCCTATCAGAGACACAGAAGGGACATTCTGATATGTACTGCAGTAACAGCATGTTATAATCCTATCAGAGACACAGAAGGGACATTCTGATATGTACTGTAGTAACAGCGTGTTATAATCCTATCAGAGACACAGAAGGGGCATTCTGATATGGACTGTGGTGTTATAATCCTATCAGAGACACAGAAGGGACATTCTGATATGTACTGCAGTAACAGCATGTTATAATCCTATCAGAGACACAGAAGGGACATTCTGATATGTACTGCAGTAACAGCATGTTATAATCCTATCAGAGACACAGAAGGGACATTCTGATATGTACTGCAGTAACAGCATGTTATAATCCTATCAGAGACACAGAAGGGACATTCTGATATGTACTGCAGTAACAGCTTGTTATAATCCTATCAGAGACACAGAAGGGACATTCTGATATGTACTGTGGTGTTATAATCCTATCAGAGACACAGAAGGGACATTCTGATATGTACTGCAGTAACAGCTTGTTATAATCCTATCAGAGACACAGAAGGGACATGCTGATATGTACTGCAGTAACAGCATGTTATAATCCTATCAGAGACACAGAAGGGACATTCTGATATGTACTGCAGTAACATCATGTTATAATCCTATCAGAGACACAGAAGGGACATTCTGATATGTACTGCAGTAACAGCATGTTATAATCCTATCAGAGACACAGAAGGGACATTCTGATATGTACTGTAGTGTTATAATCCTATCAGAGACACAGAAGGGACATTCTGATATGTACTGCAGTAACAGCATGTTATAATCCTATCAGAGACACAGAAGGGACATTCTGATATGTACTGCAGTAACAGCTTGTTATAATCCTATCAGAGACACAGAAGGGACATTCTGATATGTACTGTGGTGTTATAATCCTATCAGAGACACAGAAGGGACATTCTGATATGTACTGCAGTAACAGCGTGTTATAATCCTATCAGAGACACAGAAGGGACATTCTGATATGTACTGTAGTAACAGCATGTTATAATCCTATCAGAGACACAGAAGGGACATTCTGATATGTACTGTAGTAACAGCATGTTATAATCCTATCAGAGACACAGAAGGGACATTCTGATATGTACTGTAGTAACAGCATGTTATAATCCTATCAGAGACACAGAAGGGACATTCTGATATGTACTGTAGTAACAGCATGTTATAATCCTATCAGAGACACAGAAGGGACATTCTGATATGTACTGCAGTAACAGCATGTTATAATCCTATCAGAGACACAGAAGGAACAGCTTTGGTATTCCATCATACTTTCAAATGATAAACGTAGATGTATCCTCAAGGACATTCAATGGAGACCCTCAAAGACAGGGCCCTTGTACTGGTGTGTGTGTGTGTGTGTGTGTGTGTGTGTGTGTGTGTGTGTGTGTGTGTGTGTGTGTGTGTGTGTGTGTGTGTGTGTGTGTGTGTGTGTGTGTGTGTGTGTGTGTGTGTGTGTGTGTGTGTGTGTCCCTCAGGCCTCTACAGATAAAGCGCTGTAATCAGAACCCTATAGGCCATAGAGCTGGTGGTGACCAGGCCGGTGAGGAAGGCCACAGCTCTGCTGGGCTGGCGCAGGGGGAGGACGTAGGCCACCGTGTGGAAGAGCCTGGAAACAACAAACACCCGGAAGTGGAGCAGAGCAGTGGAGAGGTCTGGCCCCGTCAGGGTATACAGCAGACCAATCACTACGAACGGAATGATGTTCTCCAGGTCGTTCTGGTGGCATCTGGGGAATGAGAGAGAGTTCAGATTATCTGGGGAATGAGAGAGAGAGAGAGAGAGAGAGAGAGAGAGAGAGAGAGAGAGAGAGAGAGAGAGAGAGAGAGAGAGAGACAGAGAGAGAGAGACAGAGAGAGAGAGTTCAGATTATCTGGGGAATGAGAGAGAGAGAGTTCAGATTATCTGGGGAATGAGAGAGAGAGAGTTCAGATTATCTGGGGAATGAGAGAGAGAGATCAGATTATCTGGGGGATGAGAGAGAGAGATCAGATTATCTGGGGAATGAGAGAGAGATCAGATTATCTGGGGAATGAGAGAGAGAGATCAGATTATCTGGGGAATGAGAGAGAGAGATCAGATTATCTGGGGAATGAGAGAGAGTTCAGATAATCTGGGGAATGAGAGAGAGAGATCAGATTATCTGGAGAATGAGAGAGAGAGTTCAGATTATCTGGGGAATGAGAGAGAGAGATCAGATTATCTGGGGAATGAGAGAGAGAGAGAGAGTTCAGATCAGTATATCAAAATATTTGGAAAACTAAAATGTCTAAATGAATTCCATTAAAAGCAGGATTTCTACCAGCTCTTTCCAGTCATGGTTACAGCAGCTGTACGTCAGCGGGAACCATAGAGATATGTTTCAATGATATTTCTACTACCTTCGTACTCTCTCCACATCAGGATCCACCCTGACCATCTTCTTCTTGTCCTCTGTAGAGGAGGCCAGACTGGTGTCCTCCTGGTTAGCAAATGCCTGGAGGGAGGTGGAAGCAACGAGGGACATGTTTTTTCTTGTTCAATGTCCACCTCTGTTAGGCCAGGGAGGGTCAAGGTTCATTCATTATTTTTTATTTGATTTTATTTATGTATTCTTTATTTAACTTGTCATTTAAAGAACAAATTCTTATTTACAACGACTGCCTACCCCGGCCAAACCCGGACGGCGCTGGGGCCAATGGCGCGACGTCCCTATGGGACACCACCCAATCACGGCCGGGTGTGATACAGCCTGGATTCAACACACTTCTTACCACTGTTCTGTTCCATTCGTGAAATCACATTTAAATTCACTTGGAATGATGTTATTTTTTTATTAAAACCATTTTTGAAGTGTTTTGTTAGTAGTTCTGTCCTGCAGTCAGTGACCAAAATCACCCTCTTCAGCCTCATGGGTGGAATGATATTCATATTTTACATTATTTCATCATTCATAAAGATTTTTGTTGTTTTAACAGACAAAAAACCCTGTGTTTATTTATATTTCAGTCTTCTGTGATGTATATAAAGTGTAATATTGGGATTTAAACTCAAAATGCAATACATGTCACCTCTGTATCTGACATGGTACAGGTGTCTTCTTCTTTAAGCCCATAACCATGTGTGTGAGGTGAATACTTTAGTTTCACAGTAGATTTGTTTAAGACTACCCAGAATCCCTCTGTGTGACCCCTGATTTAGCTCACCGCAGTAAAATGAAGGGAAAACAAGTTTAAGGTTGTTTTGTGTGTATTGCATGTTCCAAACTCTAGGTTTGTGTACCTTTCTCGTGAGGCGGAAGTATCCAGTCATAGGAGACATCAGCATCATCTTGAGGACGACGATAGTGGCGTAGGTAGAGAAGGCCAGGAACACCTCGCTGTCTATCATATGAGTTAGCTCTGCCATGTCTGTTCGGGTTCAGTCCCGCTAGACAACAGAACAGACAACGTTAACTTAGCGATGAGAAGGCCAGGAACACCTCGCTGTCTATCATATGAGTTAGCTCTGCCATGTCTGTTCGGGTTCAGTCCCGCTAGACAACAGAACAGACAACATAAACTTAGCGATGAGAAGGCCAGGAACACCTCGCTGTCTATCATATGAGTTAGCTCTGCCATGTCTGTTCGGGTTCAGTCCCGCTAGACAACAGAACAGACAACATAAACTTAGCGATGAGAAGGCCAGGAACACCTCGCTGTCTATCATATGAGTTAGCTCTGCCATGTCTGTTCGGGTTCAGTCCCGCTAGACAACAGAACAGACAACATAAACTTAGCGATGAGAAGGCCAGGAACACCTCGCTGTCTATCATATGAGTTAGCTCTGCCATGTCTGTTCGGGTTCAGTCCCGCTAGACAACAGAACAGACAACATAAACTTAGCGATGAGAAGGCCAGGAACACCTCGCTGTCTATCATATGAGTTAGCTCTGCCATGTCTGTTCGGGTTCAGTCCCGCTAGACAACAGAACAGACAACATAAACTTAGCGATGAGAAGGCCAGGAACACCTCGCTGTCTATCATATGAGTTAGCTCTGCCATGTCTGTTCGGGTTCAGTCCCGCTAGACAACAGAACAGACAACATAAACTTAGCGATGACACGGTTTAGGTTTGATTGAACTTCAAGTGGATTTGAAAATGGGTTTTACATTTCAACTTTAAAAAAAAAAGTGTTTCATTAAATAAAAATAAAATACGTAATTGATAATTGATCTAATGGTAATGACACATTAATAAACCTTATGCATGTAGATATTTATTGATTTACGACAACTCTTATTTGTGTTATTTTTATTGGGGTGCTATTGCAGAATTTTGGAGAGCAGTGGTTCAATGGCAAAACCCAACACTTTGTTTCTAGTCGTTTTACTGTATGTGACATGTTTACTGTTTCTGGGCTATCTTACACACAGATACAACTTACCCCAAATAAAGGTAGTACTTTACCCGTGCATACTATGATAAATGAAATGCATTGTATTGTGACACAATGTCTCCCATACACATTTTATAAACTGTGCAGCGCTGGGTATGTGCAGCCACAGCGTCAGCGCTTTGACATAGCCTACTCACATTACGCAAAATAGCCAACTCTTTTTCTACAAAGAACGATACAAATGTAAACTATTGTACCGGTTACATTTTTAATGATCTACACATACTACACATAATAATATCCGCTGATGGCGTTCGCCGAGTTTATTTTGAGTTGAGCGAATAGTTTCATACCTTTTCAAGAAACTTCCGTCTTTGGCTTTGAATCGGACCCAGGGAAAAGTACCAGCCTGCTAGACTGTGCCGATGTGGGCGGTTTGTTCATGTAGTTTCAGAAGAAAAAGAGGCGAATATTTGGACTTCCGCCAGGTCTGCGGCTCAACCAAAAAAATGCGTCCACTTCCTCCAATTACTTTTTTTAATGCTACCAGTTCATTATTTGATGAACACATTTTCATCTATAACATCTATGTATATTCGTACTACAAACAAATACCATGAGACATGTCATTCTAGAGATCGTTCATTTATTTACAAGGGGGAAAGCATTAAAAAAGGACAATCCCTGATTGGCATAGAAAATGGAATGGACAAAGTAAACCAATCAGAAGGATTACAGATATGTCGCCTAGGAAACATATCAGATGATATGTAGATCTAAACCATATACAGAATTTAAAAAAATACAGAATTAGATCAAATAAGGTCATATTCATTAGCCAATTAGCAAAATAACTCTGGTATTAGTAGCCTACATCAAATCAAATGTATTTATAAAGCCCTTCTTACATCAGCTGATATCTCAAAGTGCTGTACAGAAACACAGCCGAAAACCCCAAACAGCAAGCAATGCAGGTGTAGAAGCACCTGGGCTAGGAAAAACTCCCTAGAAAGGCCAAAGCCTACATCAATAGGCCCTATTTAAATTCAGCTCAAACAATAATTTGCCCCCATTTAGAAATTGAACTTTATTTCCCAAAACCCGAATTGAATAATTTATAAACATTGGATTATCACATCACATGCAAAAAAAATGTCTAAGATATAAAATAGGTGTTTGCAGTCAGTCAGACAACCAGATAGACCGGTCTGTAGTGCTGTGCGTTCAGAGAAGCAGACAGACCCGATCGTGTGTATTTTTCATGTATTTTTAAATGTATTGCTCGGTATTACTGCGCTATTGGACCTAGAAACACTATCATTTCACAGCACCTGCGATAACATCTGCAAATCTGTGTACGCGACCAATAAACTGGTGATTTGATGTGGCTAAAACAGGCAGGTACATGAGGTATCGGATACTGAACTACAGGTGATTTGAGTTTAGGGCTCCATTCAATCCGTATCGCCTAAGGTCCAGCGCTCTAGCGCACTTGAAATGTTAAATGTAGTTTCCCGAATGAACCGATATATGCAGCGTTTACCTTGAATGGAGTCTCCGAGGGAACATTGCCGTTCAGTGTCTAATTGCGCTCTATCTAGCACTGAAGTTCCGTGAAATACATTAAATCGAGCCTTATTTTTGATGATATTATAAATGTTTTGCACAGATCAAATTCAGTGCTGAGTTAAAAAACAAAACGTGCAGGGAATGTCAAGTTAGTCTACCAGATACAACAGAACCAATAGAATAGTCCCAGAAGTGCAAACTCCAAGTTCAATCAAGCACTGTCAAACGTATTTAACATGATGTAGCCTATTTGCCCCAGGTCTGATACATGTGTGGGTGTCTCCTCAGAGGTAGAGTGTCCCGAGGACTATTTTAGGGCCATCTGAAAAAACGTTGAATCAATCAATCTGATTAATTGCTTGATCGCCTCTTCAGAGATGGGTTGTGCTTAGCACCCTGTATGCCATGGAGAAGGTAGCGCCCATGCCAACCATCCAAGCTAGACCTCTGCTGGGCTGGGGCAGGGGGAGGACGTACGCCACCGTGTGGAAGAGCCTAGAAACAACAAACACCCGGAAGTGGAGCAGAGCAGTGGAGAGGTCTGGCCCCGTCAGGGTATACAGCAGACCAATCACTACGAACGGAATGATGTTCTCCAGGTCGTTCTGGTGGCATCTGGGGAATGAGAGAGAGAGAGAGAGAGAGAGAGATAGAGATAGAGATAGAGAGAGAGAGAGAGAGAGAGAGAGAGAGAGAGAGAGAGAGAGAGGGAAGAGAGGGAGAGACAGAGAGAGAGAGTTCAGATTATCTGGGGAATGAGAGAGAGAGATCAAACAATGTAATATGGTGTCTCCTATTGTCTTGGAAGAGGTGGTCTCCACTGATATATCCCTTATACAATGTAATATGGTGTCTCCTATTGTCCTGGAAGAGGTGGTCTCCACTGATATATCCCTTAAACAATGTAATATGGTGTCTCCTATTACCCTGGAAGAGGTGGTCTCCACTGATATATCCCTTAAACAATGTAATATGGTGTCTCCTATTGCCCTGGAAGAGATGGTCTCCACTGATACATCCCTTATACAATGTAAACTACTATTTGGTCCTAAAACGTCTCTATAAGTCTAGGGGGCCTCTATAAGTCTAGGGGGCCTCTATAAGTCTAGTGGGGCCTCTATAAGTCTAGTGAGGCCTCTATAAGTCTAGTGGGGCCTCTATAAGTCTAGTGGGGCCTCTATAAGTCTAGTGGGGCCTCTATAAGTCTAGTGGGGCCTCTATAAGTCTAGTGGGGCCTCTATAAGTCTAGTGGGGCCTCTATAAGTCTAGGGGGGCCTCTATACGTCTAGGGGGGCCTCTATACGTCTAGGGGGGCCTCTATACGTCTAGGGGGGCCTCTATACGTCTAGGGGGGCCTCTATACGTCTAGGGGGGCCTCTATACGTCTAGGGGGGCCTCTATAAGTCTAGGAGGCCTCTATAAGGGTAGGCCTACCTTCTCACACGTTCCACATCCGGGTCAACTCTCAGCATCCTCTTCTTGTCCTCTGGAGTCTTAGCCATCCCTGTGTCTTCCATGTTGGCAAAACACTGTGGAGGAGAGAGACAAGTTTACACCATAGAGTTCACTTACAGGCTGTATAACACTGTGGAGGAGAGAGACAAGTTTACACCATAGAGTTCACTTACAGGCTGTATAACACTGTGGAGGAGAGAGACAAGTTTACACCATATAGTTCACTTACAGGCTGTATAACACTGTGGAGGAGAGAGACAAGTTTACACCATAGAGTTCACTTACAGGCTGTATAACACTGTGGAGGAGAGAGACAAGTTTACACCATAGTTCACTTACAGGCTATATAACACTGTGGAGGAGAGAGACAAGTTTAAACCATAGTTCACTTACAGGCTGTATAACACTGTGGAGGAGAGAGACAAGTTTACACCATAAAGTTCACTTACAGGCTGTATAACACTGTGGAGGAGAGAGACAAGTTTACACCATAGAGTTCACTTACAGGCTGTATAACACTGTGGAGGAGAGAGACAAGTTTACACTATAGAATTCACTTACAGGCTGTATAACACTGTGGAGGGAGAGACAAGTTTACACCATAGTTCACTTACAGGCTGTATAACACTGTGGAGGAGAGAGACAAGTTTACACCATAGTTCACTTACAGGCTGTATAACACTGTGGAGGAGACAGACACGTTTACAGCATAGTTCACTTACAGGCTGTATAACACTGTGGAGGAGAGAGACAAGTTTACACCATAGTTCACTTACAGGCTGTATAACACTGTGGAGGGAGATTACCACATTCCTGTACCTTTCTCGTGAAGCGGAAGTAGGCAGTCATAGGAGACATCAGCATCATCTTGAGGACGACGATAGTGGCGTAGGTAGAGAAGGCCAGGAACACCTCGCTGTCTATCACGGATGGCATTTCCTTCATCTTGTTATCGCTCTGCTACGACCAACAAGAGACACTGTAAACAGCACGGGACTTGCTGCTCTTTATAAAGATGGTCTGAACTGTGCGTACATAATATTTACAGAAGTCATCACGCTTACTGAACATGCAATAAATTCCAATAAAACCACTAACATGCTGGGCCCAGACACACAACACCGTCTGATTCACAGACTGACATATAGCAATGAATATGATAGTATCTGTAGTCTGACTGGTGTATAGACTAGCATCTATAAACACAGCTGCTGTTAAAGGATCTGTAGTCTGACTGGTGTATAGACTAGCATCTATAAACACAGCTGCTGTTAAAGGATCTGTAGTCTGACTGGTGTTCAGACTAGCATCTATAAACACAGCTGCTGTTAAAGGATCTGTAGTCTGACTGGTGTATAGACTAGCATCTATAAACACAGCTGCTGTTAAAGGATCTGTAGTCTGACTGGTGTACAGACTAGCATCTATAAACACAGCTGCTGTTAAGGGATCTGTAGTCTGACTGGTGTACAGACTAGCATCTATAAACACAGCTGCTGTTAAGGGATCTGTAGTCTGACTGGTGTACAGACTAGCATCTATAAACACAGCTGCTGTTAAAGGATCTGTAGTCTGACTGGTGTACAGACTAGCATCTATAAACACAGCTGCTGTTAAGGGATCTGTAGTCTGACTGGTGTACAGACTAGCATCTATAAACACAGCTGCTGTTAAGGGATCTGTAGTCTGACTGGTGTATAGACTAGCATCTATAAACACAGCTGCTGTTAAAGGATCTGTAGTCTGACTGGTGTTCAGACTAGCATCTATAAACACAGCTGCTGTTAAGGGATCTGTAGTCTGACTGGTGTACAGACTAGCATCTATAAACACAGCTACTGTTAAGAGATCTGTAGTCTGACTGGTGTATAGACTAGTATCTACCTGCAAAATGAAAGATGATCTACCCTCTAAAAAATATATATACGTTTTTTTTTTTTTTAAGCAAAACAGCCTTTTGTTAAAGTCCTTTAAAATCCATTCAATGCACTATCAATAAGCAACGCACCGCTATGCAGGTTTTGCCTGTCAGTGTCAACAGCAACATTTTTAATTAAAACCCCCAATCTGTTTGAATGATAGGCTACTACAAGTTCCCGTATGTTACTGTGTTCAGTTTCACGGCTCTTATCACAGCCGCGCAGCAGTGGGTTTTATCGTGCAAATGTAACCGTCGTATATGGCGTCAGATAAGTAGCCAAACATGAAGCCAAAGTTCAACAAAATAATGGCGCGAGGAGTTAGGAAGAAAACAAAACACTGATGTTACACTTACGTCTGTTACTGGCGCGCACACCTCGTCCTGCACCGGCTGTAGATTACGCGCAGAAAACCCCGTGGATGAACTTTGATGAGTGTGGGAAAATATTCTTACCAGTCTGGGGTGTAGTCCTTCTCTCTGTAAATCAAGTAGTATATTTCACAGACCAGAGATCCTTTGACACTGCAACGGGAGGTGGTGTTGAATTCTGGGACACTTGGACCGAGGCCACAGGTGGTGTTGCGAAATTGAGGGCAGGTTGATTTGACACACATTCCACTACCAACGGTAAACATTGTTTTTGTTAGGCAGCAATTTGTATGGTATATACATACACTTACGAAGAAATATTGCAGTCAGAGAGCAGTATAACTGCAGTACACTGTAGTATAACTGTAGTTAGAGTGCAGTACAACTGTAGTACACTGTAGTAGAACTGTAGTTAGAGTGAAGTACAACTGAAGTAAACTGTAGTATAACTGTAGTTAGAGTGCAGTACAACTGTAGTACACTGTAGTATAACTGTAGTTAGAGTGAAGTACAACTGTAGTAAACTGTAGTATAACTGTAGTTAGAGTGCAGTATAACGGTAGTATACTGTAGTATAACTGTAGTTAGAGTGCAGTACAACTGTAGTACACTGTAGTAGAACTGTAGTTAGAGTGAAGTACAACTGTAGTAAACTGTAGTATAACTGTAGTTAGTGTGCAGTATAACGGTAGTACACTGTAGTATAACTGTAGTTAGAGTGCAGTACAACTGTAGTACACTGTAGTATAACTGTAGTTAGCGTGAAGTACAACTGAAGTAAACTGTAGTATAACTGTAGTTAGAGTGCAGTACAACTGTAGTACACTGTAGTATAACTGTAGTTAGAGTGAAGTACAACTGTAGTAAACTGTAGTATAACTGTAGTTAGAGTGCAGTATAACGGTAGTATACTGTAGTATAACTGTAGTTAGAGTGCAGTACAACTGTAGTACACTGTAGTATAACTGTAGTTAGAGTGAAGTACAACTGTAGTAAACTGTAGTATAACTGTAGTTAGAGTGCAGTATAACGGTAGTATACTGTAGTATAACTGTAGTTAGAGTGCAGTACAACTGTAGTACACTGTAGTAGAACTGTAGTTAGAGTGAAGTACAACTGTAGTAAACTGTAGTATAACTGTAGTTAGTGTGCAGTATAACGGTAGTACACTGTAGTATAACTGTAGTTAGAGTGCAGTACAACTGTAGTACACTGTAGTATAACTGTAGTTAGCGTGAAGTACAACTGAAGTAAACTGTAGTATAACTGTAGTTAGAGTGCAGTACAACTGTAGTACACTGTAGTATAACTGTAGTTAGAGTGAAGTACAACTGTAGTAAACTGTAGTATAACTGTAGTTAGAGTGCAGTATAACGGTAGTATACTGTAGTATAACTGTAGTTAGAGTGCAGTACAACTGTAGTACACTGTAGTATAACTGTAGTTAGAGTGAAGTACAACTGTAGTAAACTGTAGTATAACTGTAGTTAGTGTGCAGTATAACGGTAGTACACTGTAGTATAACTGTAGTTAGAGTGCAGTACAACTGTAGTACACTGTAGTATAACTGTAGTTAGCGTGAAGTACAACTGTAGTAAACTGTAGTATAACTGTAGTTAGTGTGCAGTATAACGGTAGTACACTGTAGTATAACTGTAGTTAGAGTGCAGTACAACTGTAGTACACTCTAGTATAACTGTAGATAGCGTGCAGTATAACTGTAGTACACTGTAGTATAACTGTAGTTAGTTAGAGTGCAGTTTAACTGTAGTATACTGTAGTATAACTGTAGTTAGTTAGAGTGCAGTACAACTGTAGTACACTGTAGTATAACTGTAGTTAGAGTGCAGTATAACTGTAGTTAGTTAGCGTGCAGTATAACTGTAGTTAGTTAGCGTGTAGTATAACTGTAGTATACTGTAGTATAACTGTAGTTAGAGTGCAGTATAACTGTAGTACACTGTAGTATAACTGTAGTTAGTTAGAGTGCAGTATAACTGTAGTATACTGTAGTATAACTATAGTTAGTTAGAGTGCAGTATACTGTAGTATAACTGTAGTTAGTTAGAGTGCAGTACAACTGTAGTACACTGTAGTATAACTGTAGTTAGAGTGAAGTACAACTGAAGTAAACTGTAGTATAACTGTAGTTAGAGTGCAGTACAACTGTAGTACACTGTAGTATAACTGTAGTTAGAGTGAAGTACAACTGTAGTAAACTGTAGTATAACTGTAGTTAGAGTGCAGTATAACGGTAGTATACTGTAGTATAACTGTAGTTAGAGTGCAGTACAACTGTAGTACACTGTAGTATAACTGTAGTTAGAGTGAAGTACAACTGTAGTAAACTGTAGTATAACTGTAGTTAGTGTTCAGTATAACGGTAGTACACTGTAGTATAACTGTAGTTAGAGTGCAGTACAACTGTAGTACACTGTAGTATAACTGTAGTTAGCGTGAAGTACAACTGTAGTAAACTGTAGTATAACTGTAGTTAGTGTGCAGTATAACGGTAGTACACTGTAGTATAACTGTAGTTAGAGTGCAGTACAACTGTAGTACACTCTAGTATAACTGTAGATAGCGTGCAGTATAACTGTAGTACACTGTAGTATAACTGTAGTTAGTTAGAGTGCAGTATAACTGTAGTATACTGTAGTATAACTGTAGTTAGTTAGAGTGCAGTACAACTGTAGTACACTGTAGTATAACTGTAGTTAGAGTGCAGTATAACTGTAGTTAGTTAGCGTGCAGTATAACTGTAGTTAGTTAGCGTGTAGTATAACTGTAGTATACTGTAGTATAACTGTAGTTAGAGTGCAGTATAACTGTAGTACACTGTAGTATAACTGTAGTTAGTTAGAGTGCAGTATAACTGTAGTATACTGTAGTATAACTATAGTTAGTTAGAGTGCAGTATACTGTAGTATAACTGTAGTTAGTTAGAGTGCAGTACAACTGTAGTACACTGTAGTATAACTGTAGTTAGAGTGCAGTATAACTGTAGTACACTGTAGTATAACTGTAGTTAGTTAGAGTGCAGTATAACTGTAGTATACTGTAGTATAACTATAGTTAGTTAGAGTGCAGTATAACTGTAGTATACTGTAGTATAACTGTAGTTAGTTAGAGTGCAGTACAACTGTAGTACACTGTAGTATAACTGTAGTTAGAGTGCAGTATAACTGTAGTATACTGTAGTATAACTATAGTTAGTTAGAGTGCAGTATAACTGTAGTACACTGTAGTATAACTGTAGTTAGAGTGAAGTACAACTGTAGTAAACTGTAGTATAACTGTAGTTATTGTGCAGTATAACGGTAGTACACTGTAGTATAACTGTAGTTAGAGTGCAGTACAACTGTAGTACACTGTAGTATAACTGTAGATAGTGTGCAGTATAACTGTAGTACACTGTAGTATAACTGTAGTTAGTTAGAGTGCAGTATAACTGTAGTATACTGTAGTATAACTGTAGTTAGTTAGAGTGCAGTACAACTGTAGTACACTGTAGTATAACTGTAGTTAGAGTGCAGTATAACTGTAGTTAGTTAGCGTGCAGTATAACTGTAGTTATTTAGCGTGTAGTATAACTGTAGTATACTGTAGTATAACTGTGGTTAGAGTGCAGTATAACTGTAGTACACTGTAGTATAACTGTAGTTAGTTAGAGTGCAGTATTACTGTAGTATACTGTAGTATAACTATAGTTAGTTAGAGTGCAGTATAACTGTAGTATACTGTAGTATAACTGTAGTTAGTTAGAGTGCAGTACAACTGTAGTACACTGTAGTATAACTGTAGATAGTGTGCAGTATAACTGTAGTACACTGTAGTATAACTGTAGTTAGTTAGAGTGCAGTATAACTGTAGTATACTGTAGTATAACTGTAGTTAGTTAGAGTGCAGTACAACTGTAGTACACTGTAGTATAACTGTAGTTAGAGTGCAGTATAACTGTAGTTAGTTAGCGTGCAGTATAACTGTAGTTAGTTAGCGTGTAGTATAACTGTAGTATACTGTAGTATAACTGTGGTTAGAGTGCAGTATAACTGTAGTACACTGTAGTATAACTGTAGTTAGTTAGAGTGCAGTATTACTGTAGTATACTGTAGTATAACTATAGTTAGTTAGAGTGCAGTATAACTGTAGTATACTGTAGTATAATGGTAGTTAGTTAGAGTGCAGTACAACTGTAGTACACTGTAGTATAACTGTAGTTAGAGTGCAGTATAACTGTAGTACACTGTAGTATAACTGTAGTTAGTTAGAGTGCAGTATAACTGTAGTATACTGTAGTATAACTATAGTTAGGTAGAGTGCAGTATAACTGTAGTATACTGTAGTATAACTGTAGTTAGTTAGAGTGCAGTACAACTGTAGTACACTGTAGTATAACTGCAGTTAGAGTGCAGTATAACTGTAGTTAGTTAGCGTGTAGTATAACTGTAGTATACTGTAGTATAACTGTAGTTAGAGTGCAGTATAACTTTAGTACACTGTAGTATAACTGTAGTTAGTTAGAGTGCAATATAACTGTAGTACACTGTAGTAGAACTGTAGTTAGAGTGAAGTACAACTGTAGTAAACTGTAGTATAACTGTAGTTAGAGTGCAGTACAACTGTAGTACACTGTAGTATAACTGTAGTTAGAGTGAAGTACAACTGTAGTAAACTGTAGTATAACTGTAGTTAGAGTGCAGTATAACGGTAGTATACTGTAGTATAACTGTAGTTAGAGTGCAGTACAACTGTAGTACACTGTAGTATAACTGTAGTTAGAGTGAAGTACAACTGTAGTAAACTGTAGTATAACTGTAGTTAGAGTGCAGTATAACGGTAGTACACTGTAGTATAACTGTAGTTAGAGTGCAGTACAACTGTAGTACACTGTAGTATAACTGTAGTTAGAGTAAAGTACAACTGTAGTAAACTGTAGTATAACTGTAGTTAGTGTGCAGTATAACGGTAGTACACTGTAGAATAACTGTAGTTAGAGTGCAGTACAACTGTAGTACACTCTAGTATAACTGTAGATAGCGTGCAGTATAACTGTAGTACACTGTAGTATAACTGTAGTTAGTTAGAGTGCAGTATAACTGTAGTATACTGTAGTATAACTGTAGTTAGTTAGAGTGCAGTACAACTGTAGTACACTGTAGTATAACTGTAGTTAGATTGCAGTATAACTGTAGTTAGTTAGCGTGCAGTATAACTGTAGTTAGTTAGCGTGTAGTATAACTGTAGTATACTGTAGTATAACTGTAGTTAGAGTGCAGTATAACTGTAGTACACTGTAGTATAACTGTAGTTAGTTAGAGTGCAGTATAACTGTAGTATACTGTCGTATAACTATAGTTAGTTAGAGTGCAGTATACTGTAGTATAACTGTAGTTAGTTAGAGTGCAGTACAACTGTAGTACACTGTAGTATAACTGTAGTTAGAGTGCAGTATAACTGTAGTACACTGTAGTATAACTGTAGTTAGTTAGAGTGCAGTATAACTGTAGTATACTGTAGTATAACTATAGTTAGTTAGAGTGCAGTATAACTGTAGTATACTGTAGTATAACTGTAGTTAGTTAGAGTGCAGTACAACTGTAGTACACTGTAGTATAACTGTAGTTAGAGTGCAGTATAACTGTAGTATACTGTAGTATAACTATAGTTAGTTAGAGTGCAGTATAACTGTAGTACACTGTAGTATAACTGTAGTTAGAGTGCAGTACAACTGTAGTACACTGTAGTATAACTGTAGTTAGAGTGAAGTACAACTGTAGTAAACTGTAGTATAACTGTAGTTAGTGTGCAGTAAAACGGTAGTACACTGTAGTATAACTGTAGTTAGAGTGCAGTACAACTGTAGTACACTGTAGTATAACTGTAGATAGCGTGCAGTATAACTGTAGTACACTGTAGTATAACTGTAGTTAGTTAGAGTGCAGTATAACTGTAGTATACTGTAGTATAACTGTAGTTAGTTAGAGTCCAGTACAACTGTAGTACACTGTAGTATAACTGTAGTTAGAGTGCAGTATAACTGTAGTTAGTTAGCGTGCAGTATAACTGTAGTTAGTTAGCGTGTAGTATAACTGTAGTATACTGTAGTATAACTGTGGTTAGAGTGCAGTATAACTGTAGTACACTGTAGTATAACTGTAGTTAGTTAGAGTGCAGTATAACTGTAGTATACTGTAGTATAACTATAGTTAGTTAGAGTGCAGTATAACTGTAGTATACTGTAGTATAACTGTAGTTAGTTAGAGTGCAGTACAACTGTAGTACACTGTAGTATAACTGCAGTTAGAGTGCAGTATAACTGTAGTTAGTTAGCGTGTAGTATAACAGTAGTATACTGTAGTATAACTGTAGTTAGAGTGCAGTATAACTGTAGTACACTGTAGTATAACTGTAGTTAGTTAGAGTGCAGTATAACTGTAGTATAACTATAGTTAGTTAGAGTGCAGTACAACTGTAGTACACTGTAGTATAACTGTAGTTAGAGTGCAGTATAACTGTAGTACACTGTAGTATAACTGTAGTTAGTTAGAGTGCAGTATAACTGTAGTATAACTATAGTTAGTTAGAGTGCAGTACAACTGTAGTACACTGTAGTATAACTGTAGTTAGAGTGCAGTATAACTGTAGTACACTGTAGTATAACTGTAGTTAGTTAGAGTGCAGTATAACTGTAGTATACTGTAGTATAACTGTAGTTAGTTAGAGTGCAGTATAACTTCTAGTTCCTCCCAAACCCGGATCCAGGAGCACCCCCACCAGTAAAAAAGCTGACTAGCATAGCCTAGCATAGCGTCACAAGTAAATACTAGCATCTAAATATCATTAAATCACAAGTCCAAGACACCAGATGAAAGATACACTTCTTGTGAATCCAGCCATCATTTCTGATTTTTAAAATGTTTTACAGGGAAGACACAATATGTAAATCTATTAGCTAACCACATTAGCAAAAGACACCACTTTTCTTACTCCACCATTTTTTTACTGCATCAGTAGCTATCACAAATTCGACCAAATAAAGATATAAATAGCCACTAACCAAGAAACAACTTTATCAGATGACAGTCTGATAACATATTTATTGTATAGCATATGTTTTGTTAGAAAAATGTGCATATTTCAGGTATAAATCATAGTTTACCATTGCAACCACCATCACAACTCTCCCCAAAGCGACTAGAATAACTACAGAGACCAACGTGTATTACCTAATTACTCATCATAAAACATTTCTTAAAAATACACAGCGTACAGCAATTGAAAGACACAGATCTTGTGAATCCAGACAATATTTCAGATTTTCTAAGTGTTTTACAGCGAAAACACAATATAGCGTTATATTAGCTTAGCACAATAGCAAACCACACAACAGCATTGATTCCAGCCAAACATAGCGATAACGTATTCACCACCAAAATATATTAATTTTTTCACTAACCTTCTCAGAATTCTTCAGATGACAGTCCTGTAACATCATATTACACAATGCATATAGAGTTTGTTCGAAAATGTGCATATTTAGCGGCACAAATCGTGGTTATACAATGAGAAAAGTTGCCAAGCTGCCCAGAAAATGTCGGGCGCCATCTTGGAGAGGCACCTATTCTAATCAATAAATAATCATAAACTTGACAAAAAAATACAGGGTGGACAGCAAATGAAAGACAAATTAGTTCTTAATGCAATCGCTTTGTTACATTTTTTAAATTAACGTTATTGCGCAATACAGCATGCGCTAAAGCAAGGCTACACTGAAATTAATGGCGGCTTATGCATTTAACATTTTTCAACAGAACAACGATTTATCAGCATAAATAGTTCTTACTTTTTGATGACCTCCCATCAGAATCTTGGGAAAGGTGTCCTTTGTCCAGAACAATCGTCTTTTGGTTGAAAGCTGTCCTCTTGTCCTGTCGAAATAGCCGCTAACGTTCGGCATGTGCCGGAAAGGTGTCCAACTCTTGAAAGCGCGTCACAAAGAAATGCCAGAAAATCGCAATAAACTGATATAAATTGCTATAAGTCGGTTTAAATTAACTACCTTATGATGTCTTTAACAACTATAACGAATAAAAACATGACCGGAGATATAGAACTGGCAAAACGAAAGCTTGGCAGGAGGCCACTCTGATGTCCCTACTGCGCCAAGCGCACCGTTGAAAAGGACGGTACTTCCGCTCCAGGGTCTTATATAAGGTCCCAGATTGCGCAATCCACTCCATTCAAATTCTCCCCGCTTACTGACATCTAGAGGAAGACGTATGCAGTGCATGTAGCCCGATGGCTTACATGGGGACTTATAAACTGACCTCAGAACAGGGACCTCGATTTCTGAAATCTCACTCCCTGACAGGAAATGTGCTGCAGAATGAGTCCTGTTTCACTCAGAGACATAATTCAAACGGTTTTAGAAACTAGAGAGTGTTTTCTATCCAATAGTAATAATAATATGCATATTGTACGAGCAAGAATTGAGTACGAGGCAGTTTAATTTGGGAACTCATTTTTCCAAAGTCGAAATAGCACCCCCCATAGGCTCAAGAGGATAATTGCAAATATGCTGCAAATACTGCATCTAAAAGAACACGTTATTTTTACTGCAGTAATTTTTCAGTGTAACTGCAGTTCAGCTACAGTACACTGCAGGTATTCTGTAATTACTGAGTCAAAAGTACCACAGTCGACTGCAATTTTGATTGTGTGTGTGTCTGTCTGCATGCCTGCCTGCATGCCTCTGTCTCCGTGTGTGTGTGTGTGTGTGTGTGTGTGTGTGTGTGTGTGTGTGTGTGTGTGTGTGTGTGTGTGTGTGTGTGTGTGTGTGTGTGTGTGTGTGTGTGTTTGTCTGCCTGTATGCCTCTGTGTGTGTGTGTGTGTGTGTGTGTGTGTGTGTGTGTGTGTGTGTGTGTGTGTGTGTGTGTGTGTGTGTGTGTGTGTGTGTGTGTGTGTGTGTGTGTGTGTGTGTGTGTGTGTGTGCGTGCATGCATGTGTGTGTGTGTGTGCGTGTCTGTGTGTGTCTGTGTGTGTGTGTGTGCGTGCGTGCATGCATGTGTGTGTGTGTGTGCGTGCGTGCGTGCGTGTGTGTGTGTGTGCGTGCGTGCGTGCGTGTGTGTGTGTACCCTATCACCTGCAAGTAGACCAAAGGTATTATCTCTCTTCACTCCCTGACCCCTTATTGGAGACAGACAGGTTCCAAAGATCACCCAGTCAGTTAACGCTGACTCACCGTGACCGTTCCATGAAAACACGCCATAGCAAAGGGGATCTGAGCTGGTATGTCTGATCTCATCTCCAACACCTCTCAATTCCAGTTCTGCAAGGCTTTGGATTCAGCATCCGGGTTTGGTTGTGCAGTGACTCCAGAAGTCTAATGATCAGCTATTAATAGCTCAGTGATTCATTTAGACATAAATTATGTACACTGGATGTGTAACGGATCACGTTTGACAAATAGATGATAAAGATGTATTTACACCAGATACCATTTGAAGTTTTCAGGACTTTGAGACGTGGAACGTCAATTAAATACTTTAATTGTTTCAGAAACTACATTTCCTGTGTGTTTGTGTGTGTGTGTGTGTGTGTGTGTGTGTGTGTGTGTGTGTGTGTGTGTGTGTGTGTGTGTGTGTGTGTGTGTGTGTGTGTGTGTGTGTGTGTGTGTGTGTGTGTCTGTTTGCATGCCTCTGTGTGTGTGTGTGTGTCTGTGTGTGTGTGTGTGTGTGTGTGCGTGCGTGCGTGCGTGCGTGCGTGCGTGCGTGCGTGCGTATAATGAAGTAGGGCCACACAGCTGCTCATTATGCTAACAGCTCCAGGGCTTTGTCTCCACCAATCACAGTGGATCCTACAGCACCGACTGCACCCTCAAAAAACACAGAAGAAGAACAACCCTATTAGTGCTGCCTATGTTGAACTGTTGTATTTAGGGAGTTGTTTACAGGTGATGATTTGATGCAACCAAACCAGGTGTGTTCTCTGTGATGAGTTGTTGATGCAACCTAACCAGGTGTGTTCTCTGTGATGAGTTGTTGATGTAACCAAACCAGGTGTGTTCTCTGTGATGAGTTGTTGATGCAACCAAACCAGGTGTGTTCTCTGTGATGAGTTGTTGATGCAACCAAACCAGGTGTGTTCTCTGTGATGAGTTGGTGATGTAACCAAACCAGGTGTGTTCTCTGTGATGAGTTGATGATGCAACCAAACCAGGTGTGTTCTCTGTGATGAGTTGATGATGCAACCAAACCAGGTGTGTTCTCTGTGATGAGTTGATGATGCAACCAAACCAGGTGTGTTCTCTGTGATGAGTTGATGCAACCAAACCAG
Source organism: Salvelinus namaycush (assembly GCF_016432855.1). NCBI lineage: Eukaryota > Metazoa > Chordata > Actinopteri > Salmoniformes > Salmonidae > Salvelinus > Salvelinus namaycush. Next base: position 37,709 of record NW_024061711.1, on the reverse strand, counting down.
GTGTGTTCTCTGTGATGAGTTGATGCAACCAAACCAGGTGTGTTCTCTGTGATGAGTTGTTGATGTAACCAAACCAGGTGTGTTCTCTGTGATGAGTTGTTGATGTAACCAAACCAGGTGTGTTCTCTGTGATGAATTGATGCAACCAAACCAGGTGTGTTCTCTGTGATTTGTTGATGTAACCAAACCAGGAGTGTTCTCTGTGATGAGTTGTTGATGCAACCAAACCAGGTGTGTTCTCTGTGATGAGTTGTTGATGTAACCAAACCAGGTGTGTTCTCTGTGATGATTTGATGCAACCAAACCAGGTGTGTTCTCTGTGATTTGTTGATGCAACCAAACCAGGTGTGTTCTCTGTGATGAGTTGATGATGTAACCAAACCAGGTGTGTTCTCTGTGATGAGTTGTTGATGCAACCAAACCAGGTGTGTTCTCTGTGATGAGTTGATGATGTAACCAAACCAGGTGTGTTCTCTGTGATGATGTAACCAAACCAGGTGTGTTCTCTGTGATGATTTGATGATGCAACCAAACCAGGTGTGTTCTCTGTGATGAGGTGATGATGTAACCAAACCAGGTGTGTTCTCTGTGATGAGTTGATGATGTAACCAAACCAGGTGTGTTCTCTGTGATGAGGTGATGATGCAACCAAACCAGGTGTGTTCTCTGTGATGAGTTGATGCAACCAAACCAGGTGTGTTCTCTGTGATGAGTTGATGTAACCAAACCAGGTGTGTTCTCTGTGATGAGTTGATGATGCAACCAAACCAGGTGTGTTCTCTGTGATGATTTGATGCAACCAAACCAGGTGTGTTCTCTGTGATGAGTTGATGATGCAACCAAACCAGGTGTGTTCTCTGTGATGAGTTGATGATGCAACCAAACCAGGTGTGTTCTCTGTGATGAGTTGATGATGCAACCAAACCAGGTGTGTTCTCTGTGTGCATTTTTTAGTTCAGAGCCCAATTTATTTCCGTCCATTTCCAAATACCCATTCTTACGTCCTAAATGGCACACTGTTGTAGCAGTATGCAACGTTTCAGACATCTAGTATACTGTAAATGCGTGATGTCATACCGCTTTCAGCTTTGACAACAGCTGATCCTTTAGATATGGGGACGGGCTCCTGGAATCAATGGATAACAGGAAATGACACAATGCACGACGCTTTCTCAGCATGACAAAATCGAGTATGTACCATTATTTGTTGTTGAAAAATCGAGTATGGTTTAAATGCCAGGATGTTCTAGTCATGTCAGCTCTTTACCTAGTAGAATTAGATGCACCGTTTTCCACAATGTATTGGACAGTGGTGTAAAGTATTAAGTAAAAATACTTTTAAGTACTACTTAATTTTTTTTGGGGGGGGGGTACGCCACGGCCGTTTAAAGGAGTGGACCAAGGTGCAGCACGATTGGAATACATCTTTTAATTCAACAAAGAACACTTAACAAACTAACAAAATAACAAACTAACAAACAAAATGTGAAGCCAACGTAGTGCTCACAGGCAACTAAACATGGACAACTACCCACAAAACCAACCTGGAAAATGGCAACCTAAATAGGATCCCCAATCAGAGACAACGATAAACAGCTGCCTCTGATTGGGAACCAATTCAGACCACCATAGACCTACGTATGCCTAGACTACACACACAACCTAGACATACAAAAATCCTAGACCAGACAAAAACACACATACCACCCTCGTCACACCCTGACCTAACCAAAATAATAAAGAAAACAAAGATAACTAAGGTCAGGGCGTGATAACTGGGTATCTGTACTTTACTTAACTATTTATATCTTTGACAACTTCTACTTTTACTCCACAATATTTCCGAGAAGAAAATAATATACTTTTTACTCCTTCCATTCATATTTTTGTGTGTTTTCTCACTAAATAAGTGTTTATTTTTCCCTTTGCCTTCGTCAGAGTGTTTAACCAAAGTACTAAAACCATCTATTTATTTTCTGAACATGTTGGACACCTGGGACTGGGGGATGTGACTGCGTTATTAATGCCATGTTAATCAGGACTATTGATTTGAACATATGAACTGTTTTACTTCTGTAGGATAAGCTGCCTATTGAATGTCTTTATTTATGGATCAAACCTTAGCAGTCAGCCTGACCTCGTTCCCATTGATCAGTGGTTTAGCAGTCAGTCTGACCTCGTTCCCATTGATCAGTGGTTTAGCAGTCAGTCTGATCTCGTTCCCAATGATCAGTGGTTTAGTAGTCAGTCTGACCTCGTTCCCAATGATCAGTGGTTTAGTAGTCAGTCTGACCTCGTTCCCAATGATCAGTGGTTTAGCAGTCAGTCTGACCTCGTTCCCAATGATCAGTGGTTTAGCAGTCAGTCTGACCTCGTTCCCAATGATCAGTGGTTTAGTAGTCAGTCTGACCTCGTTCCCAATGATCAGTGGTTTAGCAGTCAGTCTGACCTCGTTCCCAATGATCAGTGGTTTAGTAGTCAGTCTGACCTCGTTCCCAATGATCAGTGGTTTAGCAGTCAGTCTGACCTCATTCCCAATGATCAGTGGTTTAGCAGTCAGTCTGACCTCGTTCCCAATGATCAGTGGTTTAGTAGTCAGTCTGACCTCGTTCCCAATGATCAGTGGTTTAGTAGTCAGTCTGACCTCGTTCCCAATGATCAGTGGTTTAGTAGTCAGTCTGACCTCGTTCCCAATGATCAGTGGTTTAGTAGTCAGTCTGACCTCGTTCCCAATGATCAGTGGTTTAGTAGTCAGTCTGACCTCGTTCCCAATGATCAGTGGTTTAGCAGTCAGTCTGACCTCGTTCCCAATGATCAGTGGTTTAGCAGTCAGTCTGACCTCGTTGCCAATGATCAGTGGTTTAGTAGTCAGTCTGACCTCGTTCCCAATGATCAGTGGTTTAGCAGTCAGTCTGACCTCGTTCCCAATGATCAGTGGTTTAGCAGTCAGTCTGACCTCGTTCCCAATGATCAGTGGTTTAGCAGTCAGTCTGACCTCGTTCCCAATGATCAGTGGTTTAGCAGTCAGTCTGACCTCGTTCCCAATGATCAGTGGTTTAGTAGTCAGTCTGACCTCGTTCCCAATGATCAGTGGTTTAACAGTCAGTCTGACCTCGTTCCCAATGATCAGTGGTTTAGCAGTCAGTCTGACCTCGTTCCCAATGATCAGTGGTTTAGCAGTCAGTCTGACCTCGTTCCCAATGATCAGTGGTTTAGTAGTCAGTCTGACCTCGTTCCCAATGATCTGTGGTTTAGTAGTCAGTCTGACCTCGTTCCCAATGATCAGTGGTTTAGCAGTCAGTCTGACCTCGTTCCCAATGATCAGTGGTTTAGTAGTCAGTCTGACCTCGTTCCCAATGATCAGTGGTTTAGCAGTCAGTCTGACCTCGTTCCCAATGATCAGTGGTTTAGCAGTCAGTCTGACCTCGTTCCCAATGATCAGTGGTTTAGTAGTCAGTCTGACCTCGTTCCCAATGATCAGTGGTTTAGTAGTCAGTCTGACCTCGTTCCCAATGATCAGTGGTTTAGCAGTCAGTCTGACCTCGTTCCCAATGATCAGTGGTTTAGCAGTCAGTCTGACCTCGTTCCCAATGATCAGTGGTTTAGCAGTCAGTCTGACCTCGTTCCCAATGATCAGTGGTTTAGCAGTCAGTCTGACCTCGTTCCCAATGATAAGTGGTTTAGCAGTCAGTCTGACCTCGTTCCCATTGATCAGTGGTTTAGCAGTCAGTCTGACCTCGTTCCCATTGATCAGTGGTTTAGCAGTCAGTCTGACCTCGTTCCCATTGATCAGTGGTTTAGCAGTCAGTCTGACCTCGTTCCCATTGATCAGTGGTTTAGTTTATTATGTTGCTGACCAGCGGTTCTGAATTTGCGATACACCCGACTGTCCATGTTTTTCTGTCCAATAGCCTTTTGATTTGAACATTTGAAATGTTTTGGTGTGTTTACTAGGCCACTTGATTTAATTTATATACAGTTGAAGTCGGAAGTTTATATCCAACTTAGGTTGGAGTCATTAAAACTCGTTTTTCAACCACTCCACAAATGTCTTGTTAACAAACTATAGTTTTGGCAAGTCGGTTAGGACATCTACTTTGTGCATGACACAAGTCATTTAACCAACAATTGTTTACAGACAGGATATTTAACTTAGAATTCACTGTATCACAATTCCAGTGGGTCAGAAGTTTACAGACAGTAAGTTGACTGTGCCTTTAAACAGCTTGGAAAATTCCAGGAAATTATGTAATGGATTTAGAAGCTTCTGATAGGCTAATTTACATCATTTGAGTCAATTGGAGGTGTACCTGTGGATGTATTATAAGGCCTACCTTCAAACTCAGTGCCTCTTTGCTTGACATCATGGGAAAATCAAAAGAAATCAGCCAAGATCTCAGAAAAAAAATTGTAAACCTCCACAAGTCTGGTTCATCCTTGGGAGCAATTTCCAAATGCCTGAATGTACCACGTTCATCTGTACAAACAATAGTACACAAGTATAAACACCATGGGACCACGCAGCTGTCATACTCCCCAGGAAGGAGACGCATTCTGTCTCCTAGAGATGAACGCACTTTGGTGCGAAAAGTGCAAATCAATCCCAGAACAACAGCAAAGGACCTTGTGAAGATGCTGGAGGAAACAGGTACAAAAGTATCTATATCCACAGTAAAACAAGTCCAATATCGACATAACCTGAAAGGCCGCTCAGCAAGGAAGAAGCCACTGCTCCAAAACTGCCATAAAAAAGCCAGACTACGGTTTGCAACTGCACATGGGGACAAAGATTGTACTTTTTGGAGAAATGTCCTCTGGTCTGATGAAACAAAAATAGAACTGTTTGGCCATAATGACCATCGTTATGTTTGGAGGAAAAAGGGGGAGGCTTGCGAGCCGAAGAACACCATCCCAACCGTGAAGCACGAGGGTGGCAGCATCATGTTGTGGGGGTGCTTTGCTGCAGGAGGGACTGGTGCACTTCACAAAATAGATGGGATCATGAGGCAGGAAAATTATGTGGATATATTGAAGCAACATCTCAAGACATCAGTCAGGAAGTTAAAAGCTTGGTCGCAAATGGGTCTTCCAAATGGACAATGACCCCAAGCATACTTCCAAAGTTGTGGCAAAATGGCTTAGGGACAACAAAGTCAAGGTATTGGAGTGGCCATCACAAAGCCCTGACCTCAGTCCTATAGAAAATGTATGGGCAGAACTGAAAAAGTGTGTGTGAGCAAGGAGGCCTACAAACCTGACTCAGTTACAACAGCTCTGTCAGGAGGAATGGGCCAAAATTCACGCAACTTATTGTGGGAAGCTTGTAGAAGGCTGCCTGAAATGTTTGACCCAAGTTAAACAATTTAAAGGCAATGCTACCAAATACTAATTGAGTGTATGTAAACTTCTGACCCACTGGGAATGTGAATAAATAAATAAAAGCTGAAATAAATAATTCTCTCTGCTATTATTCTGACATTTTACATGGCTGCAATCCCGGTAACGGGATCGATATGACAACAGCCAGTGAAAGTGCAGGGGGCCAAATTCAAACAACAGAAATCTCATAATTAAAATTCCTCAGACATACATGTGTCTTATACCATTTTAAAGGTAATCTTGTTGTTAATCCCACCAAGTGTCCAATTTCAAATAGGATTTTCAGCGAAAGCACCACAAACGATTATGTTAGGTCACCGCCAAATCACAGACAAACACAGTCATTTTTCCAGCCAAAGACAGGAGTCACAAAAAGCACAAATAGAGATAAAATGAATCACTAACCTTTGATGATCTTCATCAGATGACACTCATAGGACTTCATGTTACACAATACATGTATGTTTTGTTTGATAAAGTTCATATTTCTATCAAAAAATCTGAGTTTACATTGGCGTGTTACGTTCACTAGTTCCAAAAACATCCAGTGATTTTGCATAGCCACATAGATTCAACAGAAATACTCATCATAAATGTAGATGATAATACAAGTTATACACATGAAATTATAGATATACCTCTCCTTAATGCAACCGTTGTGTCAGATTTTAAAAAAACTTTACGGAAAAAGCAAACCATGCAATAATCGGAGACGGTGCTCAGAACAATAGTCAAATTAGCCGCCATGTTGGAGTCAACAGAAACCAGATATTACATGATAAATATTCCCTTACCTTTGATGATCTTCATCAGAATGCACTCCCAGGAATCCCAGGTCCACAATAAAGGCTTGATTTGTTTGATAATGTCCGTTATTTATGTCCAATTAGCTACTTTTGTTAGCGCGTTTGGTTAACAATTCCAAAGTCACGAAGCACGTTCCCTAAAAGCTGACGAAATGTCCAAAAGTTCAGTAACAGTCAGTAGAAACATGTCAAACGATGTATTGAATCAATCTTTAGAATGTTGTTAACATAAAACTTAAATAACGTTCCAACCGGAGAATTACATTGACTTCAGATGAGCGATGGTACAGGGCTCCCTCTTATGTGACTGCGTATGGTCAAAGAATGGTCAGGTCATGGCAGACCTGACTAATTCCCCTCTCATTCGGCCCCCCTTCACAGTAGAGGCATTAGACAAAGTTATACAGACTGTTGACATCTAGTGGAAGCCGTAGGAAGTGCAAACTCATTCATATCTCGCTATGATTTCAATGGGATCTTGGTTGAAAATCGACCAGCCTCAGAATTTCCAATTCCTGTTTGGATTTTTTCTCAGGTTTTTGCCTGCCATATGAGTTCTGTTATACTCACAGACATAATTCAAACAGTTTTAGAAACTTCAAAATGTTTTCTATCCAATACTAATAATAATATGCATATAATAGCAACTATGACTGAGGAGCAGGCCGTTTACTCTGGGCACCTCTGTGCACCTTTCATCCAAGCTACTCAATACTGCCCCTGCAGCCACAAGAAGTTAAAATAAAGTGGTGATCCTAACTGACCTAAGACAGGGAATTTTTACTAGGATTAAATGTCAGGAATTATGAAAAACTGAGTTTAAATGTATTTGGCTAAGGTGTATGTAAACTTCCGACTTCAACTGTATGTTACAGGACTTTGGTTTCACTAATAAATATGTTGAAATGGAACCAAATGATCCGTTTCTGTCTTCAGTCCTTTTTAAAATAGGATGAATGGGCTATAGGCTGCGGTATAGGTTGAATGTGACAGTATGTCTATAACCAGCCTGAGGAGGTCTATAACTCCATTAGGTTGAATGTGATAGTCTGTCTATAACCAGCCTGAGGAGGTCTATAACTCCATTAGGTTGAATGTGACAATATGTCTATAACCAGCCTGAGGAGGTCTATAACTCCATTAGGTTGAATGTGACAGTATGTCTATAACCAGCCTGAGGAGGTCTATAACTCCATTAGGTTGAATGTGATAGTCTGTCTATAACCAGCCTGAGGAGGTCTATAACTCCATTAGGTTGAATGTGATAGTATGTCTATAACCAGCCTGAGGAGGTCTATAACTCCATTAGGTTGAATGTGATAGTCTGCCTATAACCAGCCTGAGGAGACCTATAACTCCATTAGGTTGAATGTGATAGTCTGCCTATAACCAGCCTGATTAGGTCTATAACTCCATTAGGTTGAATGTGATAGTCTGTCTATAACCAGCCTGAGGAGGTCTATAACTCCATTAGGTTGAATGTGACAATCTGTCTATAACCAGCCTGAGGAGGTCTATAACTCCATTTGGTTGAATGTGACAGTCTATCTATAACCAGCCTGAGGATGTCTATAACTCTATTAGGTTGAATGTGATATTCTGTCTATAACCAGCCTGAGGAGGTCTATAGCTCCATTAGGTAGAATGTGATAGTCTGTCTATAACCAGCCTGAGGAGGCCTATAACTCCATTAGGTTGAATGTGACAGTCTGTCTATAACCAGCCTGAGGAGGTCTATAACTCCATTAGGTTGAATGTGATAGTCTGTCTATAACCAGTCTGAGGAGGTCTATAACTCCATTAGGTTGAATGTGATAGTCTGCCTATAACCAGCCTGAGGAGGCCTATAACTCCATTAGGTTGAATGTGATAGTCTGCCTATAACCAGCCTGAGGAGGTCTATAACTCTATTAGGTTGAATGTGATATTCTGTCTATAACCAGCCTGAGGAGGTCTATAGCTCCATTAGGTTGAATGTGATAGTCTGTCTATAACCAGCCTGAGGAGGCCTATAACTCCATTAGGTTGAATGTGATAGTCTGCCTATAACCAGCCTGAATAGGCCTATAACTCCATTAGGTTGAATGTGATAGTCTGCCTATAACCAGCCTGAATAGGCCTATAACTCCATTAGGTTGAATGTGATAGTCTGCCTATAACCAGCCTGAATAGGTCTATAACTCCATTAGGTTGAATTTGATAGTCTGCCTATAACCAGCCTGAGGAGGTATATAACTCCATTAGGTTGAATGTGATAGTCTGTCTATAACCAGCCTGAGGAGGCCTATAACTCCATTAGGTTGAATGTGATAGAGTGTTTATAACCAGCCTGAGGAGTTCTATACCTCCATTAGGTTGAATGTGATAGTCTGCCTATAACCAGCCTGAGGAGGTCTATAACTCCATTAGGTTGAATGTGATAGTCTGTCTATAACCAGCCTGAGGAGGTGTATAACTCCATTAGGTTGAATGTGATAGTCTGCCTATAACCAGCCTGAGGAGGTCTATAACTCCATTAGGTTGAATGTGATAATCTGTCTATAACCAGCCTGAGGAGGTCTATAACTCCATTAGGTTGAATGTGATAGTCTGCCTATAACCAGCCTGAATAGGTCTATAACTCCATTAGGTTGAATGTGATAGTCTGCCTATAACCAGCCTGAGGAGGTCTATAACTCCATTAGGTTGAATGTGATAGTCTGTCTATAACCAGCCTGAGGAGGTGTATAACTCCATTAGGTTGAATGTGATAGTCTGCCTATAACCAGCCTGAGGAGGTCTATAACTCCATTAGGTTGAATGTGATAGTCTGTCTATAACCAGCCTGAGGAGGCCTATAACTCCATTAGGTTGAATGTGATAGTCTGCCTATAACCAGCCTGAGGAGGTCTATAAACCCCATTCCTATTCTATTCAGAGTTTAGAGAAATTAATCAAATTGGAAAGTAGCTATTTTCAGGCTGGTTAATGTGATTCATGTACAGTATGTTGAATTTGGGAAAAATCCACCCGCCCTCCTGATTGGCTGACTGCCCACCTACTCAGCCAATCAGGATCCGTTACTGCGTTGCGTCCGTGGCATACTGCATACTTTTTACTATACGGTACGTGCAAAGTAGTACGCGACGATTAGTACATAGTGTGCAGGTTAAGTATGTAGTACGCTAGTATGGGTATTTTGGACACGGCCACTGTGTAAAGTATATACTTCTTGTTGTGGAGTTCATCTGACAAGAATTTCAAAAAAGCAAAGTTGGGGGTTGAAGGCCAGACTGTGTTTGAAAACTAGATGCTCTGAAGGTCCGGGTGGGGGGGGGGGGGGGGGGGGGGGGGGGTCAAAGCTTTGTTCACGGTCCTCTGTTCCTCGCGTCCCCTAGCGTCTTAACTGGTTGAGGTGATCCCGAATAGAGCTTTGTCCCCCCCGGACCTTCGGAGCATCTCGTATTTCCAACACTGTCCACATGCAGTCCTCTGGAGCGGCAGTGATGATGATTGTTTGTTGTTGCCTGGATACAGACTGCTATATCGGTCCACTAATACGTGACTAGCAAAGGCCTAGTGAATTTTATATTTTATGTTTTTTTCTGTTATATATTACTGTTTTTCAGGTGGTGCTCACATTTTTCAGGTGGTGCTGCAGCACCCTCAGCACCCCTACTAGAGTCTATATCCAATCAGTCCTAGGGACAGCACCCTCAGCACCCCTACTAGAGTCTATATCCAATCAGTCCTAGGGACAGCACCCTCAGCACCCCTACTAGAGTCTATATCCAATCAGTCCTAGGGACAGCACCCTCAGCACCCCTACTAGAGTCTATATCCAATCAGTCCTAGGGACAGCACCCTCAGCACCCCTACTAGAGTCTATATCCAATCAGTCCTAGGGACAGCACCCTCAGCACCCCTACTAGAGTCTATATCCAATCAGTCCTAGGGACAGCACCCTCAGCACCCCTACTAGAGTCTATATCCAATCAGTCCTAGGGACAGCACCCCCAGCACCCCTACTAGAGTTTATATCCAA
>NW_024061711.1:20000-22500 GCF_016432855.1 Salvelinus namaycush | reverse complement strand
TCTCTCACCACCCCTCTCTCTCTCTCTCTCTCTCTCTCGCTCCCTCTCTCACCCCCTCTCTCTCTCTCTCTCCATCTCTCTCTCCATCTCTCACCCCCCCTCTCTCTCTCTCTCTCTCTCTCTCTCTCTCTCTCTCTCTCTCTCTCTCTCTTCCTCTCTCACCCCCCCTCTCTCTCTCTCTCTTCCTCTCTCACCTCCCCCCCCTCTCTCTCTCTCTCTCTCTCTCTCCCTCTCTCCTTGTCTGGCCTGGTTAAGGCAGCCCCGCAGATCAAAATAACATTATCTCTGATTAATCAATCAATGGCCTGGTGGCCTCCTCTCGTCCTTTAGATTGATTTCTCTGGCTGTGTGTTGCAGGGGAATATCTGTGTGTTACAGGGGAATATCTGTGTGTTACAGGGGAATATCTGTGTGTTGCAGGGGAATATCTGTGTGTTACAGGGGAATATCTGTGTGTTACAGGGGAATATCTGTGTGTTACAGGGGAATATCTGTGTGTTGCAGGGGGGTATCTGTGTGATACAGGGATATTTTTTTGTGTTTAAGGGGGATATCTGTGTGTTGCAGGGGGGTATCTGTGTGATACAGGGGGATATCTGTGTGATGCAGGGGGATATCTGTGTGTTACAGGGGATATCTGTGTGATGCAGGGGGATATCTGTGTGTTACAGGGGGATATCTGTGTGTTACAGGGGAATATCTGTGTGATGCAGGGGGATATCTGTGTGTTACAGGGGGATATCTGTGTGATGCAGGGGGATATCTGTGTGATGCAGGGGGATATCTGTGTGATGCAGGGGGATATCTGTGTGTTACAGGGGAATATCTGTGTGATGCAGGGGGATATCTGTGTGATGCAGGGGGATATCTGTGTGATGCAGGGGGATATCTGTGTGATGCAGGGGAATATCTGTGTGTTACAGGGGATATCTGTGTGATGCAGGGGGATATCTGTGTGATACAGGGAGATATCTGTGTGATACAGGGGGATATCTGTGTGATGCAGGGAGATATCTGTGTGATACAGGGAGATATCTGTGTGATACAGGGGGATATCTGTGTGATGCAGGGAGATATCTGTGTGATGCAGGGGGATATCTGTGTGATGCAGGGGGATATCTGTGTGATGAAGGGGGATATCTGTGTGATGCAGGGGGATATCTGTGTGGGGGATATCTATGTGATGAAGGGGGATATCTGTGTGTTGCTGGGGGATATCTGTGTGATGCAGGGGGATATCTGTGTGTTGCAGGGGGATATCTGTGTGGGGGATATCTGTGTGATGCAGGGGGATATCTGTGTGATGCAGGGGGATATCTGTGTGATGAAGGGGGATATCTGTGTGTTGCAGGGGGATATCTGTGTGATGCAGGGGGATATCTGTGTGGGGGATATCTGTGTGATGCAGGGGGATATCTGTGTGTTGCAGGGGGATATCTGTGTGGGGGATATCTGTGTGATGCAGGGGGATATCTGTGTGATGCAGGGGGATATCTGTGTGGGGGATATCTGTGTGGGGGATATCTGTGTGGGGGATATCTGTGTGTTGCAGGGGGATATCTGTGTGATGCAGGGGGATATCTGTGTGGAGGTCAGTAGAAGATCACGAGAGGCTTCGCAGCATGTGAAATGTTTTCCTGATTTGTCACACTGCTCTGCGCCGCTCAGACTAATAAAAAGCAGAACAAATACACCGGCCTCATTGATTTCTTTCTTTCATTTCTTTCTCATTGATTTCTTTCTCCCCTCTTTATTTAAAACATTATTCCGTTCAAAGGTTATTCATTTACAAATAGAGTTCACACATTTTCATCGTTGATGAGTGAAGTGTGTTAGTTGGGTATTAGGTGGGTTCACCAGGCAGCCTTATGAATATGAATTACAGTAAGCTACATTTACATGATGGAATACAGTAAGCTACATTTACATAATGGAATACAGTAAGCTACATTTACATGATGGAATACAGTAAGCTACATTTACATGATGGAATACAGTAAGCTACATTTACATGATGGAATACAGTAAGGTATATTAACATGATGGAATACAGTAAGCTACATTTACATGATGGAATACAGTAAGCTACATTTACATGATGGAATACAGTAAGCTACATTTACATGATGGAATACAGTAAGGTATATTAACATGATGGAATACAGTAAGGTATATTAACATGATGGAATACAGTAAGGTATATTAACATGATGGAATACAGTAAGCTACATTTACATGATGGAATACAGTAAGGTATATTAACATGATGGAATACAGTAAGCTACATTTACATGATGGAATACAGTAAGGTATATTAACATGATGGAATACAGTAAGCTACATTTACATGATGGAATACAGTAAGGTATATTAACATGATGGAATACAGTAAGGTATATTAACATGATGGAATACAGTAAGGTATATTAACATGATGGAATACAGTAAGGTATATTAACATGATGGAATACAGTAAGCTACATTTACATGATGGAATACA
>NW_024061711.1:12500-15000 GCF_016432855.1 Salvelinus namaycush | reverse complement strand
TCAGGGAATCACCCGCAGCAAGAGCGACATCATTGATATATACAGAGAAAAGAGTCAGCCCGAGAATCGAACCCTGTGGTACCCACATAGAGACTGCCAGAGGTCTGGACAACAGGCCCTCCGATTTGACACACTGAACTCTATCAGAGAAGTAGTTAGTGAACCAGATGAGGCAGTCGTTAGAGAAACCAAGGCTGTTGAGTCTGCCGGTAAGAATATGGTGATTGACAGAGTCGAAAGCCTTGGCCAGGTCAATGAATACGGCTGCACAGTATTGTCTTTTATCGATAGCGGTTATGATATCGTTTAGGACCTTGAGCGTGGCTGAGGTGCACCCGTGACCAGCTCGGAAACAGGATTGCAAAGCGGAGAAGGTACGGTGGGATTCGAGATGGTCGATGATCTTTTTCTTCACTTGGCTTTCGAAGACTTTAGAAAGGCAGGGTAGGATAGATATAGGTCTGTAACAGTTTGGGTCTAGAGTGTCTCCCCCTTTGAAGAGGGATCTAAAATGATCAGCCGCCATTGTCGCAACCCCCTCTCTTTCGTATCGTCTGAGATTCCTATAGATTGCTACTACTACTACTATTACTACTCTACTACTACTACTACTACTATTACTACTCTACTACTACTACTACTACTACTACTATTACTACTCTACTACTACTACTACTACTACTACTGCTACTACTATTACTACTACTACTACTACTATTACTACTCTACTACTACTGCTGCTACTACTATTACTACTACTACTACTACTACTACTATTACTACTACTACTATTACTACTCTACTACTACTGCTGCTACTACTATTACTATTACTACTACTACTACTACTATTACTACTCTACTACTACTACTACTGCTGCTACTACTATTACTACTCTACTACTACTACTACTACTCTACTACTACTGCTACTACTACTGCTACTACTCTACTACTACTACTACTACAGCTTCTACTACTACTACTACTACTGATACTACTACTACTATTACTACTCTACTACTACTACTACTGATACTACTACTCTACTACTACTGCTAATGATAAATCAGAAAAGACTTCAGAAAGACTTCCAGAGCGAGCGCTCTCTCTCTCTCTCTCTCTCTCTCTCTCTCTCTCTCTCTCTCTCTCTCTCTCTCTCTCTCTCTCTCTCTCTCTCTCTAACAGTGTTTTGTTTAAAGTCCTGGTTCGCTGAGACGTACCCATAACACCCTGATCATGTATGCATATTCCCTGCCAGATGTATGAACAGCAAAATGAGGTGTCACGTTGAATGATGTCCTCTGACGGCGGTCCAGCAGCATCTACAGGACGCTGTCACTACATAACCATTATGTGTGTCACAGTCACCGCCCCCAAGGTCCTTTTAATCTCATGAATAATGCTAATATTACGTCAACATTATGTGTGCCTGTTCGGGAACATTTCCTTTATATTGATGTTCGGTAGGCTGTATGGTGCTCCAGACCAGCTGAGCGATAATAGACGTTATAGAATATTTACATTATAGTGTTTCCTCTGCTCCGTACGCCTCCCAGCCGTCACAAAACATTTCCAAGGTCACGTTCATTCCTGGGGAGATGTTTTACAACTACTATAGTTTTTCAGTCTCCTCCGTACGCCTCCCAGCCTTCACAAAACATTTCCAAGGTCGCGTTCATTCCTGGGGAGATGTTTTACAACTACTATAGTTTTTCAGTCTCCTCCGTACGCCTCCCAGCCTTCACAAAACATTTCCAAGGTCGCGTTCATTCCTGGGGAGATGTTTTACAACTACTATAGTTTTTCAGTCTCCTCCGTACGCCTCCCAGCCTTCACAAAACATTTCCAAGGTCACGTTCATTCCTGGGGAGATGTTTTACAACTACTATAGTTTTTCAGTCTCCTCCGTACGCCTCCCAGCCGTCACAAAACATTTCCAAGGTCACGTTCATTCCTGGGGAGATGTTTTACAACTACTATAGTTTTTCAGTCTCCTCCGTACGCCTCCCAGCCTTCACAAAACATTTCCAAGGTCACGTTCATTCGCGGGGTAAAGTTTTAAAACTACTACAGTGTTTCGTCTTCTCCTTTTTAGTTCCTCTTCTTTCTTCCTGACACAGTCTGCCGGAGAAAATCACAGAGAATAACTTTCTTTTCTTCTGTCTTTAATTTCATCAGCCAATCCTGACTGACAAGCATCATTACGGATAAAATTATCTCAGTAATTATCCTGCCCAAAGGAGATTTATATCCCTTTGTTGAGGAGGGAGTGAGGAGAGGGAGTGAGGAGAGGGAGTGAGGAGAGGGAGTGAGGAGAGGGAGCGGGAGAGAAGAGAGAGGGATGGTGCGGAGCTGTGGGTACGGTACGCGCCGTTCCTACAGGAAAGGGAAGTGCTTTGTTAAAATAGCGCCCTAATGAGCCTCCGCTCCCCTGCCGTGCTGGGGCCTCAGCGGCCTGCCTACCCAGAGTGCAATGCTTTTGTTCTGCCGAGTGGTGA